>NC_056736.1:646626062-646926062 GCF_019279795.1 Protopterus annectens
TAGATACAGTTGTATTTGAACAGAGTACCATCTGACCCCAAAGAGGAATGTATCACTGCATTAACTGCATTAACACATGCTGCCACAATCAGTTAAGAAGCAGGTGTATTCTAGAGACTCAATACTAATTGTCAGACATTTGCAATACTGCCACTGGAATAGTTACATGACATTCCCTTATGTACTAATCATTCTTAAGTTCTCCCTTTTGCCTGCTGTGCAATGCTGCACAAACAAGATAAGCACAGCTAAATCTTCCATTCATTCCTCCATTTCCTCTGATTGTACTAAGTGCCGCACTGTGCAAAACATGGACAAAGATAATAAAATTATAATAACAACTGACAGAGAAAACACAATTTGCCAACAAATGAAGAGGAGGTTGGATATTAATGAAACAGAACCTGTGAATTGTGTTCTGCTTACTTGCATTTCCAACCTTGACAGACATATATGTAACACTTTCCAAGTCTAACCTGACACACCCACCTGATGTAATCATTTCACAGGTGCCATTCATTAAACACAAACACTGAGGGAGTGCCTGCATTATGTTTACATTTGCTACTCAAAGCTAAGGAGCTGGGATTCAGCAATTCTAATGATTTCACACCTCATTTGCAGTTTCACCATGCTAACAGCCCTGAATCTACACCAGACAGCAACCATGTAGCTAGGGAAACTGAAGGGGAGCAAAATCGTTTATGTGTTGAACACAGAAGAGAGGATATTACTTTACGATATATCTGCACATAGGACTACTGATTTTTGAGAAGATATGCCTACACTTTGTTAGCCAAATACTTCATATGTTAACATGTAACTATGAATAGTCTGTTTCATGGTTTTTATATTTATTTTGATTAGCACACATTTTTGCACTTTTATCTGTCTGCATTAGTTACAAGTGTACTGATGGCATGGGCAAGTTTGTCAGAGCATTTCATAGGTATATATGATTGGCAATACCTTCACATGAAATATTCTGTATTACATCTGTAGACCTGTTTCAGGGCCAGGTCATTTCATAGCACTTTTAGCATGTCAGTGATGCTTTCTTAGTCAAATGTGTGATTTGCTTGTTCATTTGAGGGTGGGGGAGCAAAGCTGTATTTCTGTTATGGCACAAAAAAGGATTATGTTGCTATTTTTACCCTCCTTTTGTTGCAGCCAGTTTATCTAATTAAAGTATGTCTCTGCTGTCACATGTTAAGGTCAGTTCTGTACAAATCTCCACTTTTACTTTATATTCTGTCTGTGTAGACTCCCTTCCATGGCTGTATTCCAAAAGTTTTGGAATTCACAGGGAAAGCCTACACGGAGTCTACACGGATGCTTTATAGCTTGTTTAATAGCTAAGCTGTGTTGGATTGGTTAATTAGCATGCAATTCAGCTGCTTATGCAGTAATTAGAATGCCACGGTATTTACCTTGTTCATGTGGTAGTGCCCACCGCCACAAGGCGCTTACTGAATCGAAAACTTTCTGGGGCCATGGGCGCAGCATGGCACGATGCGCACACAGTGAAAAACAACTATGTAGGCTTTATTGAATCCCCCTGATTGTTTAAACATGCCATTAAAACACAAAGACATGGCAGAAGCATATTTTATTTTATTGTGAATTTGGTAACCAGGGTAGAGCTCTGATCCCATTGGACCTGTTTCAGTATGTAAAATGACAAACAGTATCAACATTTTATTAAAATTGAAGAAAAAGATAAGAGGCCCTCTTAGTAAACCAGAAGTAATTAAAGCAAAGAGAATGTACACAGTAGACTTTCTTTGATAACAAATGAAGTAATGTTTAACTCTTTCCAACTTACGACTTGTTAGCAAAGAAAATGGTCATGAAGACTTGGAGATAAAAAAATCATGGACTCTGTTGTAAAAAAAAAAGTGAAGTATGAATGAGCATGCAGTTATTAGCTTATTACAAAATGAAAGGCAGAGAAGAGCAGTGGAGCTGAGAACAGTATTAAATCATAACATTACTAAGGTAAAGGGTAAACAGAAAGTGTAAGAGAGATATTGGTTAGAACCATGGAGAAGAGGAGGAACATTAACACATAGGTCTGGATATTTCTAAAGGAAGTCTGTAAGAGTTAGGAACAGACAGTGTCAAAGTAAAATCTCAGGTGTATTTGCACTCATGAGACATCATTAAAGCAAAAGTCAAAGAATGTTATTTATTAAAGTTATTTTTATAGATAGTTACTAGGTTTGTAGTCCAGGAGACCACTGAGGAGCCTATCCCAAATTTCCAGTTGCCACCAAGAACTGCCTTAGTTCATAGGTTCATATGTATTTACTAAAGTAATGACCATAAGGGTGTTTTTAAGCCTAAGCATGCATCATAAATCTGTGACAAGTTCTGATACCCTTGATAAGTGTAAGCAGCAGCTTGGCAGCTCAAACATTTAAAAGTAGGGGCCTGGGACATAAATGATTTACAGGCTGCCTGTGTCCATTAGAGGCATAGATGCCAAACCAGGGATGAATTTCCTGTTCCCTATCCAGTTTTCCAGGTTACAGTTCAATTGGGTTAGGGAGGAACTCTGCTTCACATGGATGGGGAGCCTGTTCCAGAGAAGGGGTAGTCTCTGGGATACATACCTATCTGTTCAGCAGGTCCTATTTATATCACAGCAAGGTTTAAGCTTTAGAATGGGTAATTCTGGTGCTGTTTGTTTTATAGATATGTAGGAGGTACGTCAGAGTGGGGTATGACAATGCCTTGTATGCCAGGCATAAATCTCCCCTCAACAGCTTATAGGAGATAGAATACAGGGATGGGGCCTTGAGGTGGTCTGCAGAGGACATGTTACTTATGTCCTGCAATCTTTTACTGAAGAACCTCTGTGGGCATTCCAGTTGTTGGATATGTCTGGTTAGGTACATACCAAAGGGGTCACTGTACTAACTGACAGGTCTGATAAATGCCAAATACAGTGCAACAATGACTTCCTTGGACCTAGATGCCATACTTTTGTTTATAAGTTGCGCAACATAGAATGATTTCCTCATTACTGCAGACATGCAGTGGTCAAAGGCTTGAGATAACTGTCTGTGTGTGTCCCCAAGTCCCTGACTCCTGCATCAACTCCTAAAGATGTATTGTCAATATGATAGTTTACCAGGGGTGGATGACTTCCCAAAGGGTACTATTATACATTTCTTGGCATTTAGTCTGATTAAGTGAATTGCTCAAGGTAGTACTGCAGGCAAATAAGGATCGAGGCAATCAAACCCTATACTACAGGAACTACAGCTCACAGCCTTGGCCCTCTCTGCTAACTGCCAGACTGACATTTATATATGCATCATGCTAGCAAGTAAGTCATGTGCTCCAATGCATTTCCCCACTTGTCAGTCCTTAAGTTTTGGGCTGTTTTAATAAAAAAAGCTTCATAAACCTTTTGCTAAACCATTCCCCAAATACATTTAGTCTTTTATTTATTATTTATGGATTTATCTATTTATTTAATATTTGTTTACTGGAGAAAATCCAACTGGGTTAAAGAACCCATTTTCAGCAGAGGCCCGGGGAGAAAAGCTCCACAAATAGAAAAACATAACAGTACAGAGATTTTTACAGATGTTGCATATGTATAGTATAATATAATATAATATGCATTATTAGTAACACGAACAAAAAGAGAATGTTTATTGTCCGCATATGTCATTTGGAAAGAGCACTACAGATCCGATGTTTGCTATGTGAGTGTTGATGGAGAAGTATAGAGAAGGTCAGAAGGAGTTGCACTGTGTCTTTGTAGACTTAGAGAAAGCATATAACAGGGTGCCTAGACAGGAGTTGTGGTATTGTATGAGGAAGTCAAGAATGGCAGAGAAGTGTGTAAGAGTGGTACAGGATATGTACGAGAGTAGTTTGGTGAGGTCTGCAGTAGGAGTGATGGATGCATTTAAGGTGGAGGTGGGATTACATCAAGGATCAGCTCTGAGCCCTTTCTTATTTCCAATGGTGATGGACAGAATGATAGACGGGCTCAGACGGGAGTCCCCATGGACTATGATGTTTGTGGATGACATTGTTATCTGTAGTGAGAGTAGGGAGCAAGTTGAGGAGACCCTGGAGAGGTGGAGATACACTCTAGGGAGGAGAGGAATGAAGGTCAGCAGGACTAAGACAGAATATATGTGTGTGAATGAGAGGAAGGATAGAAAAATGGTGAGGATGCAGGGAGTAGAATTGTCAAAGGTGGATGAGTTTAAATACTTGGGATCAATAGTTCAGAGTAATGGTGAGTGTGGAAGAGAGGTAAAGAAGAGAGTACAGACAGGGTGGAGTGGGTGGAGAAGAGTGTCAGGAGTGATTTGTGACAGATGGATACCAGTAAGAGTGAAAGGGAAGGTCTGCAACAGGGTAGTGAGACCAGCTATGTCATATGGGTTGGAGATCGTGGCATTGACAAAAAGGCAGGAGTCAAAGCTGGAGGTGACAGAGATTAAGACGTTAAGATTTGCATTGGGT
Organism: Protopterus annectens; assembly: GCF_019279795.1. Lineage (NCBI taxonomy): Eukaryota > Metazoa > Chordata > Ceratodontiformes > Protopteridae > Protopterus > Protopterus annectens. The sequence continues at coordinate 646,630,557 of NC_056736.1, forward strand.
GTGACGAGGATGGACAGGATTAGGAATCAGTGTATATTAGGTCAGCTCAGGTTGGACAGTTTGGAGACAAAGACAGACAGGAGCAATTGAGTTGGTTTGGACATGTGCTGAGGAGGGATGCTGGGTATATTGGGAAAAGGATGCTAAGGATGGAGCTGCCAGATAAGAGGAAAAGAGGAAGGCATAAGATACGGTTTGTGGATGTGGTAAGAGAGGACATGTAGGTGGTTGGTGTGCAACACCAAGATGCAGAGGCCAGAAGACATGGAAACAGATGATCTGCCTTGGCGACCCCTAACAGGAACAGCCGAAAGAAGAAGTAACAAGAACAAAAAGAGAATGCTTAATGTAACAAAAATCTGCAGAGCAGTTAAGGTACTAGAAACGATATGCTGATAATTTGATAGCACATATTACAGAGAGTTTTATACTTGAGAATGCATTTAGCTGCACTACCCAGGAGTAGTACATGTACAAAGCCTAGAATCAGCAAGAAAGTTTTTGAGCAGGTGTTTGAACTCATTACAGTTAGTGAGGGTTCTAATGTAAGTTCCAGTGCTCTGCTGCATAGTGGGAATATAAAGAATCTCCAGCAGTGTTTGTGGATTTGGTTACCTGTACTAAGCAAGTATTAGTTAATCAAAAGGAAAGGCTGGTTGAATAGGTTTGGAGAATGTTTTGTAGTGTGGGGGTTTTGTCAGCCTGATACAATATCTTGTAAGCCACATTTAACTGATTGTACAAAAGAAGTTGTGGGAGTTCTAGCGAAGACATTTTTTTCAGTATGTCACAGTGGTGTATATGATTTGGAGAATCAGAAGCAAATTTGGCTATTTTATTGTAACATTGCTCAAGTCTCTTTAGATTTGTTTTTTGAGATTAATAAGGATTGGAGAAGCATATAAGAGAGCTGATAAAATATGAGTTCTGATGATTGCTATCCTAGAGGTACTGGTTAGATATTTTTTGTTCCTGTACAAAATACCCATATTTTTGTGAACTTTTTTAATAGTTAGTGAGACATGAAGGTCAATTCTTAGGTTATTGTCTAGGATGATATCTAGCAGTTTGGTTTGTGTGTCAGGAGTGATTATAGTGTTGTCACTAGCAGTGATAAAGAAAGTGGGAGGGGAGGAGGTTCTGGAGGGTTGCAAGACCATGAGTTTCTTTTTTGTTTGGGTTGGGTGTAACGTGTGATTCTGATAGCCAAGTTTCTATCTCAGAGAAGGGTTTTTGTGTGATTTGCTGTAAGTGTTGGGGCATAGTAAATAAGGGTAGTGTCATCTACATACTGGACTATGGTCGCTACTGGGCTAACAGCATTTAGATCATTAGTGAAAATGCTGAATAAATGTGGGCCAAGAATTGAACCTTGAGGTAGTCCAAGTGTGACTGGGAGAAGGGTGGAGAGATTATGTTGCCATATTACTGCTTGTTGGCATTCTTTTAGGAAACTTTGGAACTACAGGATAGCAGATGGATGTAGGTTTAGGTTAGAGACGACATTTAACAGTTTATGGTGGGAGACTGTGGTGGTGCTGCGGTAGTGTTGTCGCCTCACAGTAAGGCGTTGTCCTGTTCGATTCTCAGCTACAGCGTCTTCGGTGTGGATACATGCGTGAATGGGAGTACCTTCATTGAAGGCTGGGCGTCAGGGCCAGCAACTCGGCACGTAAAAATCTACTGCCAATCATTAGCGGACCGGAGTTCTGCTGTGGCGACCCCTAACCGAGAAAAGCCAAAAGACATAACAAAAACATGGTGGGAGACTGTATCAAAGGCCTTAGATAAATCTAATAAGATTGCAGAGACAAAATATGCCCTCATTGTGGAGTTTATAGATGGTATTGGAAAAGTTAAGGCGAGCAGTGGTAGTGCTGTGGTGGGGTCTGAAACCATGTTGAGAGCTGGCAAGTAGGTTATTGGAAATGAGGTGGTGAAGGAGTTGAGCATGAAAAAATCATTCCAAGGATTTTAGATAGAGGAGATAAAATGGCAATAGGTCTGTAGTTAGTGAGCTCTGCTGAGATGCAACCCTTGTGTATGGAGATAATATATGCAATTTTCCATAAATTTGGGAAGTACTATTCTGCGATAGATCTGTTGATAAGACTTGATGCATGGTAGGATATGGCTTCATCTGCTATTTTTAAATATTCAGTAGATAGGTGATGAGATGCAATAGTGGTAGGTCTGAGGGGTTTTAGTAACTTTTCTATAATTTTGTGGGTATAGATTGAAAGGAGAAAGATGTACTTTTAGGGTTAGGGGAATTGAGAGAGGTAGGTGAGTCGAGGTTCTTGTTATTAATTAAAGACAGTATACTTTCTGGGAAGAACTTACTAAATTCTTCTGCAATGGGACCTGAGAGATTTGGAATACTAGGGGAGGTGTTGTTGTTTGGCTTGGGTGAAGAATGGATTTAATTGTACTCCAGAATTGTTGGGGGTTGTGTTGATACTTTAACTGGATGTAATTTAGTAGTTCTTCTTGTCTAGGGTAATCTGATGTTTAGCTTTATTTCTAAGTTGTTGGAATGCAAGTCGATTAGTATGTGTTTTACAGGACTACCATAATTGCCACAGCTTATCTCCTTGTGTCATTGGAGAGCCATGGTGTATAATTAGATTTGCAGCAAATTGTTTTTGGGGGAGCTAGCCTGTTAAGAATGCTGAGAAAGGTATTATTGAAATATTTGACTGCTGTATCAATAGGAAAATGTTTCAGGATCGTCCAATTACACATTTTTAGAGTCTGTATAAATTCTAGGGAGCAAAAGTTTTTTTCTACTACTTTTTTGGCAAATCATGTTGTACTTGATGACATTAGGATATTGCCTTAATATATAGGTAGGCGTATGCTCACTAAGACCATCAGGCAGACAGCCACACTGTGTAGACCATTTGTTTGATTTTTTTATCTATCCTGGTGGGTTGTTGGATTAGTTGGATGAAACCAAATAGATTTATGAAAATTTTAGGGGTGGCTGAATTACAGGTGGATCAGTCAACATTAAAGTCACCCATAATGATAGTTTCATGATCTATGGTGTTGGATATGGTTTGCAGAATGTGCTCAATAATGGGACCAGGGTCTATATCACATAGTTGAACTGTCATAAGTTCGACTATGTAAATATCAAACCCAGAACTTCGAAATGCAAGAAGTTCGAACGCTCAGAACAGTGATTTTTTCCCAGGGAAAAAAAAAATCGCTGTTCTGGCACAAAAAAAAAAAACTAACACTTCAAACTCTTTCTAATACACCCCCCAAAGTGGGAGGCTGTGCCCCCCACACCCCCTAAATATACCAACTCAGAGATCGCATCACAGTGGAGGAAATAGCAAAGCCATGGAATGGCCCACCGAATGTTTTCCCTGGGAAAATTTAGGTGTTCCACAGCTTCGCTTCGCTATTTTGAGATTTTGAACTTCCCAGTTCAAAGTTTCGGCGTTCAGGCATTTCAATGTTTGGACTTATGATATAGACCCATGGGACCATCATTGCCAGGTGGGATGTAGATGACAATAATGGCAATGAATTTATTTTGGTTAAGTCAGAGCCTGGTTGATAAGATATTGATACTGCCGAGGACAGATATGTTAACATTCACTGGCACTATTGAGAGGTTAGTCTTGTACATTATAGCCACACCTCCACCTTTTCTTTCCTTCCTGTCCACTCTAAATAGGCTGTATCCAGTTGGAGTTATTTCATTGTCAAATATATGTGGCTTAAACCAGGTGTCAGTGAAGGTAGCTATGTCAGGAGAGTAGTGGGATTATGTAACATGTAATTCTTGGACTTTGTTTACAATGCTTTGAAGGTTTAAGTTAATGAGTAATATGTTTGCACCTTTATGGGAAAGATTAAGTAGATTTTGAACTTGTTAGGGTACTATATGAGTGGTATTTGATCTAGGATTATGACGTATATCACCACAAATTCTGAGCCTAGAAGTGACAGTAGCTATGGCATGTAGTGGTTTATATATATTTATGTTGTTTAGAGAGAGATGGTTTGTAGTTAAGATTTAGAGAGAATAATTTATAGATGGTTAGAATGGTTTCTGTTAGTGTGTGTTAGTTGATGAGGTTGGAAAATGGATGGTCTTGGACAGTGCTAATTGAGTAGAAGTAGCTTTATGGTTGGTGTGGGGGGATTGGGTTAAGGTGGTAGGATGTAAGGTAAGCAGTTATAGATAGTGCAATGAGAGTGATTATACATAATAAAGGAGCTGTCATAGTTAAGTAGTATTTAAATGACTAGGACTATAATTAAATTTGCAAGGAAAGGTAGAATTTAATGTGGAAAAGACTTTTTTATACTACAATGTTACCTTGGGGTATTGTGTTGTGTCGATTGTCTAATGAGGGAGGTATCTTCTCTCACACAGAATGGTACATCCCTTAAAGTCCATGGATGCAACTCATGCCTTTCCTACATGAGTTAAAGTTCACTGTTTTTACTCAATGACATCAGAATATGGAAAATATAGAATTAAAAGTATTTTTTCTCATATAAGGAGAAGTTGAAAATGTTCGCTGGCAGGCAAAAGTACCGTTTGTCAGTTTATACACCATATGCCGTGCTGCACAGTTAAGTTTTAAAACTTTGGGAAATGACTTTAAGACAGAGACCAAGGCTGAAAAGATCAGAGTAATTTAAGTCATTAACTGAGAAGGTGCCACTCAAACTACCCTGATTGATAGATGCTTAAACTCCCTACATGGGTTGAACCAGGGCAGTAGTAATGGTACTAGTAAGTTGAACCAGGGCAGTAGTAATGGTACTAGTAAGTTGAACCAGGGCAGTAGTAATGGTACTAGTAAGTTGAACCAGGGCAGTACTAATGGTACTAGTAGGTTGAACTAAGGAAGTTGCAACAGTACTAGTAGGTTGAACCAGGGTAGTAGTAAGGGTACTAGTAGGTTGAACCTGAGCAGTATTAATGGTACTAGTAGGTTGAACCAATACACTAGTAATGGTACTAGTAGGTTGAACAAGGGCAGTACTAATGGTACTAGTAGGTTGAACAAGGGCAGTAGTAATGGTACTAGTAGGTTGAACCAGAGCAGTATTAATGGTAATGGTACTAGTAGGTTGAACTGGGGCAGTAGTAACAGTACTAGTAGGTTGAACAAGGGCAGTACTAATGGTACTAGTAGGTTTAACAAGGGCAGTATTAATTGTACTAGTAGATTGAACCAGGGCAGTAATAATGGTGCTAGTAAGTTGAACCAGGGCAGTACTAATGGTACTAGTAGGTTGAACCAAGGCAGTAATAATGGTACTAGTAGGTTGAACTTGGGCAATAGTAACAGTACTAGTAGGCTGAACCAGTGCAGTAGTAAGGGTACTAATAGTCTGCCCCTTCTAAGTTAATACATAATTAGATGAGAATGTGATTGTTCAGATGACAGCAGTCATGGTGCCTCTTCTAATGTTAGATTTTATCCTAAAATCAGATTATAACTGAGATCAATCAGTTTATAGCCAAAATCAAGTAATTGGCAAAAAGCTGCAAGTAAAACAGGTTGTCTGTCATTTCCTGAGACTAAATTGCTGGCATATGCAATGTAGTCTATAGGTCAAGTAAAAAGGGGACAGTGGCCAGTTTATTAAAGGGTCCTCAGAGTATATGGACTATTTAACAAAACTGTCAATCACAGAGGAGGTGTGTATTTAACTGATTAAAGTTAATACACACCAAGGTTCTTCATGATAAATATGCTTACATTGCACACTGACAGAATGCTCAGTAAACTTGGAGGTGTAGGGCTTTGTGGCAATATTGAGGTCAGATGACTGCAGGTTCCGAAATGAAAGAAAGAAAAAAACTACACTAAGCTGTAAGATTACTTTAAGGCAATGAACTCAGATCAGATTATAATTGAGATCAATCAGTTTATAGCCAAAATCAAGTAATTAGCAAAGAGCTGCAAGTAAAACAGGTTGTCTGTCATTTCCTGAGACTAAATTGCTGGCATATGCAACCTAATCTTAGCTGGAGATATCCATCCCAATCCTGGTCCCAGCTCCCTCTCTAATAACCTCCTTCCCTCAGATACTCTTAAATTCTTCACTATTAATGCCCAAAGCCTCAACAACAAAATACACCATTTTCATGCATGGTTAAGCCATAACCAACCTGATATCCTAGCTGTCACCGAGACCAGGCTCAAACCACACATCTCTGATTCCGAATTCCTGCCCTCAAGTTTCCTTGCCCTCAGAAATGACCGTTTAATCAAAAAAGGCAGTGGAGCTGCCCTAATCTACTCTAATCTTCTCACCCTCATTCCCCTCCAAATCAAAATTCCACATTTCAATAACACCAACCTCACTGCCAGTATACTTAAACTAAATAAACACAAGAACATCTGTATCACAGCCCTATACATCTGCCCTGGCAATAACATCCCTATCATTGAAGATATTCTCCAATGGGCCTCAGCTGAAATTAATTATGAAACTTATATTCTAGGCGACGTAAATATTGACTGGAACAAGATCAATAGTCCTCCTTCCCTATCCATCAACCTCTATAACTTTACCCAAGTAATCTTGTCCACCACCCTACCCAATAAAACAAATCCCCCTGGATCCATCTTAGACTGGATCCTGGTCACCGACCCTAATAAACTAATCTACGCTGGTACAATTCCTAACACTATTAGCGACCACCTCCCAGCCCTCATTCATCACTCAACCAACTCTTCTCCTCACCAGCATTAGTTTATCCACACTCGCAATCTTAGCAATTTCAACCCCCTAACTTTCTCTAATACTCTCAAACAGATGAACTGGCAAATCTTAAATACCCTTCCTCTTGACCAAGCTATAGAACACTTTAACTAAGTCTTCCTTGACACACTTAACTCCCAAGCCCCCTTAAGAATGAAAAGGATAAAAAATAATACTGTCCCCTGGCTAACCAAAGTGACCAGACAAATAATGCATCAAAGAGACAAAACCTGGAAGCTCTTCCAAAACAACAAATTCCCTAAAACCCTTCTCCTATACAAACAACTTTGCAACCTCACAAAAAAAACAGATCTCTAAAGACAAGAAAACCTACTATTTGAAACTCCAGTCCTATAGTAACCGAAACCCAAAACAATTCTGGAAATCCATAAATTCACTCCTAAATCCAGGCTTCAATAGTAACCCATGCCCTGATCCAAACTTATCCAACCTCGAACTAAGTTCCAAGTTTAATTTCTTTTTTATAGATACTATTGCTGAACTGACCAAGACTTTCCCCAACAATCATCCTCCTGCACCAGCCTCCTCTACTTGCAAATCCTCAAGCAACTGTCTACCAATGTTTGAACTCAAGCCTGTCTCTACTAAACTCATACAAACTCTCCTTTCCAAACTCAAACCTTGCTCCAACGCACCTGATAATATTCCCTCCTCCTTCCTAAAATGTGCTGCAGATTGACAATCAGTATCTTAGTAAATAGATCCATAAAGGAAGCATATGTTCCCAAACTCTGGTGCTCAGCCTACATTCTTCCTCTCCACAAAAGTGGCAAAAATACCAACATCTCTAACTTCCGGCCAATAGCTCTGCTTTCTCCTATTTCCAAAATCTTAGAAAAATGTATCCACCTCCAACTCATGCCTTTTCTCACCCAAAACCAACTTCTCACATCAACCCAACATGGCTTCCACCCTGGACACAGCACTATAACTGCACTACTCTCCTTTCTAGAAACTGTAAACCAAGCCCGAGACTCCGGACACTTAGTTTCCACCATACTCCTTGACCTTTCCAAAGCTTTTGACACAGTTTCCCACAAACATCTTATCCATCATCTTTCAAATCTTCATCTCTCAACAAATATCCTATCCTGGTTCTCCAGTTACCTATCTGACAGATCTCAGGCAATCAAATGGAAGAACTCCACCTCCTTCTTTCTTCCCACCCCAACTGGTGTACCTCAAGGGTCCATCCTCGGTCCCATGGTTCTTAACATCTTTATCAATAACTTTCACTCTGCTATACCACATGCTAAAGTTATTCAATATGCAGATGACTCTACATTAGTCTGCTTGGCCTCAAACCTCTCTGAACTTCTAACAAAAACCCAAACTGCCTTTATATCCACTGAACACTGGATGCACCAAAACCACCTTTCTCTAAATGCCAACAAATCCAAAATTCTACTTTTCACTCCCTCCAAGGCTTTCCACTATGACAAAAATGCATTCAAAGTCCTTAGCCAAACTAACTCACCCATAGAAGTGGTTCCCCTCAGATCTGAACATCAAAATCTAATTACCATCTCAGATGCTCAGGTAAGAGCCACCCTCTCCAAAGCAAAAAATACAGCATCAATGGGACCAGACGGTGTCCTGGGCTGCATCCTACATGAACTCCAAGAAGAGCTAAACCCAAACATAAAACTACTGTTCAATCTCAGCCTTACTACAGGATATGTACCCAAAGAGTGGCGTACCGCAACAGTGGTCCCTCTCCACAAAGGTGGTGCCTCAACGGATCTTGGAAACTATCGCCCCATAAGCCTGACTAACTTGGTCTGCAAAGCTATAGAAAGGATCATCATGGACCTCATAAATAAAGATATTGAGGACCTACAGACACTGGATCCTACCCAGTTTGGCTTTGTTAAGGGCAGATCCTGCCTCTTAAACCTGGTCGATTTCTTTGAAACAGTCACCAAGGCCACTGACGAGGGGATGGTGGTCCACACAGCCTACCTGGACCTTCCAAAAGCCTTCGATACAATACCCCCACTCGGGCATTATAGATAAGCTCACCAGCTTAAATATGAACCCCTATGTCACTAGATGGGCTGCAAACTGGCTCAAGGACAGAACCCACATGGTTAGAATTGCTGGAGCCATGTCAGACCCCAAACCAGTTACAAGTGGCATCCCACAAGGCTCAGTCCTGGGACCTCTCTTGTTCTGTATATATTTCTCGGAGGTACAGGCAAACACGGAAAGACTGTGGCTGACCAAGTTTGCAGATGACTGCAAACTGGGCACCATATTCGACTCTCCAGCTGACACAAGCATCCTCCAAAATGGCCTCATAGAAACAGACAACTGGTGCCAGAACCATGGCCTCAAGCTAAACGCCAAAAAGTGTATAGTCATCCCCTTTGGCAAAAACAAAGTGCCCACAAATTACCACATAGGTGGTAATCCATTAAGTACAGAAGAAGTAATTAGGGACCTGGGGACCCAAGTTGATAGCAATCTCTCATTTGACAACCACGTGGCCAAAGTGGTTAGAAAAACATTTTATATAGCCCACCTAATCATGAAGGGATTCACATCTAGATCAGGGGAGGTCATCGTGCCTCTTTACTCATCCCTCTTCAGGCCCACAATTGAGTACAATACCCCTTTTGGGATGTACCTTACCAGACACCTGCAGCAACTGGAAAGACCCCAAAAGTACCTCACCAAGAGGATCAAAGGGCTCAAACAGATGCCATATGCTGCCCGGTTAAAGAAACTCCAGCTCTACTCAGTGGCATACCGACTGCTCAGAGGTGATCTGTGCCTGACATATAAAGCCATGTCCAACCCAGAATTAATGGACATGCTGCACCTCAGAAAATCCAAATCCCATCGAGCTACGCGCTCGAAGGACTTGAACCTCAGCACAGAAATAAATAGGACATGCTGGAGGGACAGATTCATAACCCAGAGGCTCCCTTCACTCTGGAATAAAATCCCAGTCCAGGTTAGGCAGAGTCCCTCATTGACTCTCTTCAAGAGGAATCTTGATGAGTGGATGGGGGATCATAGGTTTACCCCGGGTATCACTTCTGTGTCACTGTTAGACAGAGGCACAGTATACTAACCTCGAAAAAGGGCATAGCAAAATTAATTTAAAATGGGTGGTGAAAGCCAAACATACTCTGGCTAGGCTTATAAATGCCCTAGGGCAGATAGCCTAGTATGAACCTTTGCTAAACTTCTAGGAATTACTATTGACGAGCACCTCAAATTTGACATCCATGTACAACAGAATATCAAAAATCCCATCAAAAGCTAGGTATGCTGTACAGAAACAATCTATTTCTTTCCAAGTCCACCAGGCAAACCCTGGCTTCTGCTTCCCTTCTCCCTTCCCTACTATACGGAGCTCCACTTCTTTCACACCTGACCTCTGCCATCTCTTCTAAGTTAGAAAGCTGCTATAATAAGACCTCTAAATGTGTCACTAAATCTAAAAACTCCACACACCATTGCCTCACCCTTCACTCTCTAAATTGGCTAGAACTCCCCAACTATCTTGACTTCCTCCAACTGACCACAGCACATAGACTTATATTTTACCCAAATAAATGCCCTGCACTAACAGAAATCCTTCTACCATACACCCCTAATGGACCCCTCAGATCTGAACATCAAAATCTAATTACCATCTACAAACCTAATCGACCTGCTGGCCAACATCTCCTATCCTTCCAACTAGGCAAAACATGGAATTCTCTCCCTTCTTCTCTAAGGCCTACATCAAATACCGATAACTTCAAACCCAACTATTCAACTACCTAGCCTCTAACTGGAAATGCCCCTGCTTTCACCCTACCTAAAATACTCCATAAGTGCACCACACATTCTCTCCTTGACTTTGGCTATCTCTCTTTACAATCCTAGAGTGGATTCCAACCCTCTACAACTTCATCCTCCCTGTAAATATTGTAAATAGAAAGTCTGGTGAATCCCAGTGAAGGCACAGATAACTCCTTTTCACTTATCTTCCTTACTACATATAAGACTCCCCAATTTTGTAAATAATTCTGCTTCTTTATAATACATTTTTCTCCAAGGTGTTCCAAGCATCATATACTGTTTAGTTAATTATGCCTAGATTGTATGTCAATTGTAAACTGCCTCATTCACTGTAAACTGTAAAACTGTACCATATTTTGAAACCTTTTTGACTTGTAATAATATAACTTTCCTTATGTCTTATGGAGCTTTTCTCCCCGGGCCTCCACTGAAAATGGGCACACCTGAGCCCAGTGGACTTCCCCGGTAACCAAACTGAAATAAATCAATAAATAAATAAACAAATAAATAAATAAATACGTTAGTACTTATTATACAAACAAGAAATGGAAGAAGGACCACAGTAGGTTAGAGCATGATTTTAAGAAGCAATTATAATGCTATTTGTTTGTGTTTGCCTGGGTATTCGCAATAGGTGAGGTTAGTTTGGAGTCTAGGTAGATTTTGTGTGTGTGTGTGTGTGTGTGTGTGGCTATGGGTGAATGTGTCCGTGATTGTGTGATTGGGTGAGGGGGCTAATCTACAGTGTGTGTGTGTGTGTGTGTGTGTGTGTGTGTGTGTGTGTGTGTGTGTGTGTGTGTGTGTGTATGTGTGCGAGTGTGTGTGTGTGTGTGTTTGTCTCTGTGAGGCTATGGGTGAATGTGTCCGTGATTGTGATTGGGTGAGGGGGCTAATCTACAGTGTGTGTGTGTATGTGTGTGTGTGGCTATGGGTGAATGTGTCCATGACTGTGAGTGACTGAGGGGGCTAATCTACAGAGTGTGTGTGTGTGTGTGTGTGTGTGTGTGTGTGTGTGTGTGTGTGTGTGTGTGTGTGTGTGTGCTTATATGTCTATGTGTGCCTCAACATGACACTGATAATTATATATCCTGCTCTACATATAAAAACACCATGAAGATTAAGTAACTTAAAGCCTTGCCAACTGCTTATTAACAGAAAAAGTTAAAACACTGGAAAAGAAAGAGACAAAGATTAGAGTAAAACAAAGAAAAGCTAAATATGCAAAGAAATATGTCTAGAGTATGTTTACTTAAGATAAGGCTGTAATGTGAAGACACCACTAATAGGTGTGTCTACACAGAGTCTAAGGTTTAAAGAGGTGGCGGAACTGCTCATTATAAGTGGAATTGACTAAAGAAAAGTCTCACCTCTCAGGATCCTACAGTGACAACTGCATCAAAGTACACAGTCTCTGCAAAACAACTTATAAGATGTAATGTGTTACACGAGGAAACCACAGTCTGTAAAAAGGATGATAAAAAAGTATTACCTTTTCTTTATCTGGTGAGACATTTATAGGTACATAAAGAAATTTAAGAATCAGTACATACTCAGGAACCAGCATTGGAGTTACCACACTGATTTGCAAAGCAGAATTTTGGAGTCATCCAGGCGGTTCTACTAGCAAAGGCTACTGAAGGCATACAAATCATACTTATTTATAGCAAGCCTGCAGAGGTCCTCGATGAAGGTTCATCTCAACACTTACCTCGGTATCTTAGGTTATCATCCAGATTCACACCATCTACCGCCTCTTCGTAAAAAAGGAAATGAAGTCATCATCTTTCCACGCATCCTTCTTAGACAAGGAAGTGATTCACGTGGGTTCTTGGGAGTATGGACACTGATTTAAATGATTAGCAAACCTTGTCATCTGTTTTCCCAAAGGTGTTTCTTTTTGGAAATTATTCATTTTGTGCTATGACTGAATGGAAATCTATTTTCTTTAGCTGTTACATTTTCATGTTATTGATTAATCATGCTGATGCGATCATAGTCTGCTCATTAATTTTAATCCTTTTATTAAAGTTACACAGGCCATTATTCCCATAAGCCTTATTGTCTTTTGTGCAATTTTATGGATGTGGACATCAGTAAAGGCAGTCTTCTCTTATTCTGTTGGTTTAATACCACTTTTTGGAGTAAGATTATTTTTTTTCTTGTCTTACTTTATTTTTCCATCTGCCTTACATTCATTATTGTTTGGCACATTTTAGGATTATTCCATTAGTGTTTCATCATAGGTTCAGAGCTTGCAAGGCAGAGTCAATCCATAGGCCATAATCATCTTGCCGATACCCACTCCCACAGGGCAACTATTCTGTCCAGAAAGGCAAAACAAGTCAGGCCTGAAATTAATTTATGGGAGCTTATGCAATCATCATGGTTTGCCATAGAGGAAGTAAGGGAATCACTTGGCTTTATATGTAATGGAGCATTATTCCAGAAATAAAAAAAGGTGCTTTGAAATAACTGTTCTTCTCATGGCAGAGATTAAAGTCCTTTGTTAAGTTTTTTGTAGAGTCACTTGGAGCCGTGACAGGGCTAGCTACCTGGTGATGTGAAAATTGGTTCTAGATGACTGTCAATGTTGAAGTGACACCCCGACCCTATGTGCAAAATGGGAAAAAGGGATTCTGGATGGATGGACATACTTGCTTTGTGGAAGTATAGAAGACCAAGGCAGGCTAGGCCATTAACAGCATGGAATGTTAGACATAAATCCCCATGCATGAGTGTATAAGCAACATAGTATAGGGGTTAAGCTTCATGCCTGTCTTGGTAGTGGAAGGTCTTTAGTCTAGTGATTTCTTTAGTTAGAAAGTGCTAATCTAGGTTTTCTGTCTGCATGATGTATTTTGATACTTGATTACTAAAAGGGGCATTATGTTCAATACCTGATCTGATCGGGGCAGAGTATAAAGGCATGATATCTTCTTTTGACCTGAATAAGATGTCTTTGGTTATTAATCAGGTTACCTAGAAAGATTTCCTGACTACTGTTGCTACATGGTAGCCAAAGGATAAGAAGTTGTCTTGAAAGATTTGGGGATCTCTGACTATAGTGAGGTGATGGCTATACTGGAAGCTGCATATAATTTAAGCCTGTTTTTAATACACCCTTAATTTGCATGGGGCAGCCAGATGATGAGCATCACCCAGCTTGCAGTCATTGGCTAATTTAGTTAACCAAGTCTGGATTAGTGGTTTGGAGCTCTAGGCGGTAGATGCCAAACACAAGATAGCCCAGTACTGAGCCCTAAGAAATTGTAGTAGTTGCATTTTTGCTTTCTGAGTTGGCATCTTTTACATTAACTACAGGGGGTGTTATCCGTCAGCCAGTTTCTATCCAATTTCCAACATAAGGGTCTGCACATAGACCTTCAGGCTTATATACAGTTCAGGCATGATAGGATTACTGGCCTTGATCAAATCCAGACAGACTTTATGAACAGCATAACCACAATCTACAGATTCAGTGACATTCCTGAAAAAAAAATCATTAAACTAAATAGACATTATCTTACTTTCACAAAAACACATTGTTTCTGGTTGAGAGCAATAAGGATTTTCTTTATATCAGAGCTTATGAAGTCAGATATAGTATGTTCCATGGCTTTCCAAATTAGGCTTGTTAGGCTGATGGATGTATATTTCCCAGGATCTATGGTGGGACTCCTTTATAGAAGATCATAATGGTAGTTGTTTTCCATACCTCAGGAACACACCTTGTGGCTATGCTTGCCTTGAACAGATTTAGGAAGGATCTGGAGATGCACTTGCTGCTCCTGATTAAGCAAGGAGACGTGTTATTGGGGCTCAAAATGACAGTAGTTTCAGAATCCGACTGTGCAATTATGTTATATTCCATAATACTCTCCTGGGGTGGAAGGGACTTCAGAATTTGTGGGACTTCAGGGACTGTTTCTAGTGTAAAATTGATGCTAAATTTCTCAAGTAAATTACAATAGCTGTAGGGTCGAGGTGCATAATATAACTATGAATTAATTCACAGTTTAGCTGTGTTATTTCTTAATTGTCTGATGCAATGTTGCATCTACACGATGCATGATTTTCTTAGGCTTCAGATGCTAATTTTAATTTGTGTTTTGCTTTTCTCTTCCTTATGGTAACTTACAAATTGTTGCCAATCATTTAATAGAGACTTTGAAATCTTTCTGCAGCAGAGGGATTACAAAAGACAAAGAGGACTTTTTTTTCTGAGAACAAAATGAATGCTTATATAAATGTAAACAACTAATTTATCCTAATTCAAACACTTTCATGATTAAAAGGGAGCAATGATTAAGCCTAAAAATTATGGCAGAAAGTGTTCAGTGGATACATTTTGATTAAATGACCACAAATGAGTCAACAATAATTAGTCCAGTTTTATCTTTGTCATACATTTTAGCAGTCATTTTTCTTCTGTAAAAAAGCTTGCACCCATCATTATTTTTCTTTGCTTTGTTTAAAAAACTGTGGTCTTCACGATAACAGCTTATGGATTGTTAGTTTGAACACGTGACCAAGGCACAGGGCTTTATGTCCAGGGAACAGGCCAGGAATACCGGATGATAGGGGATGTACATTTTTTAACCTGTTGCACTTGAACTGTATTTTCCAAGTGGCAGTGTTTTTAATAAAGGTAATTTGCAACACCTGTAAAATGTATGGCATCTTATCTGAAAGGCAAAATGGTAGCAGCTGGAATAATAAGAAAAAATTTAGAGGTAACAGTAAATAATATATAAGGTATAGTGGACATGCCTTCAATGTTTGATCTTTCTCTCTTTCTCTCTCTCACTGTTTTAGCTCAAGAAGCTCCCCAGCTTGTTCACAACCTGTCTGATATGCTTGTGAATCTCAGTGGTGACGTAGCGTTGAACTGCCAGGCTAAAGGTGTGCCAGCTCCATTCACATCCTGGTACAAGAATAACCAGGTGATCCAGCAAGCCCCAGGCAAGCTCTACTGTTCCTAATTACTTTACTGTTCAGAACTAGTGTGCCCACACTGGAAATTAGACCCATTCAAGAAGGCATCCACAGAGGAACAAATGCAGAATTATTCACAAGAAACTATGAATTTTGAAGTTTTTTTTTTTTCACATTTTGTAAAACTTTTGATGACAAAATAAACTTTGCCAAGATTTTACAGGTATTTTCTTCAGCAGTAAGTTAAGTACTGCATGCATGTCCGTGTGTGTGTCTGTGTAGGTGTACGTGTTTCTGTGTGTGTTTGTGTACAGATGCGTGTGTTATGTGTGCTCACTCGTGTGTGTAGCTCTTTTTTTTTTTTTTTTTTGCTAATGAGGTGAAATTTGGGCAAGAAACCTGTGAAAATAACTGCCATGGTATACTACATTATGTACATAAAAACATCACAAGAATAAGGTAGCTGACACCTTGATTAACCTTAGTTTTGTATCTTATTTAAAGTATTATGCCTAAACAAGTTTATTACATATGCATGCATTCTCAGACCTTCTGGGTACAGGATGCTGTGAGGGCATGCTCTGATGTGTGCATATACTGAAATTATATATTTCAAGACTAGTGCCCTTGGGTGAGGTTTAGAAGAGAAAAATTGCCTTGTGCACATATCAGGCAACTTCTTCCAATGCAAGTATCAAGTGCAGGCCTACCATCACTGAGCATATCTAAACAATCCTACCTTGGTTTCCGATTTACTGTAGAGTTGACTGGTAAGAGATGTTTTATTTGAATTTATATTGTATTTGTCATCACTATTTTTAACTGTTTGTAGGTAGCAAGGAATAGATTCCTAACAAGATTTACTTTGATACATATTTTGTTGTTTTATATTTAACTTCACTGTTGGTTGTTAGAAAGGGATAGGTTTTAGACAGGCAATCTCTAGCCACCTCAAGGGGCCTAGACAGCTATAAATTCACATAAACTTCAGGGAGGAAAATCCTGAGCACATCTAAAAAATCTTCCTTGGTTTGTGATTTATTGATAGTTACTGTTAAAAAGAAATGTGACTGTGACTGTGACTGATAGTGAGTGCGACATAAAAGAATTACAGCTTTTGTCTGGCTTGCAGAACTTGTATGGTCAGAACAGTTTTAGTGTACTTAATTTATTATTTAGTTGTATATTGTTGATGTGAATTTTTTGTCATAGAAGTTGATTTAAGTTCTCTTTGAATTCTGTGTTACTGTTTTTGATTATTCTTCGTTTGAAGCTAAATATAGATACCTTAAATGAGTATGCAATTAACTATTTGCTAATGCACAAATATACTGTACCAGTGTAATAAATGCTATGGGTATTTAAAGGTAACAGCTGATAACACTGGTGATCTGTGTTCCTTGTATCAAAGGTTGAATGATTTGCTTACCATTGTCAGAAGTAAATCTAGACTTAATAATGATGTTTGCACTTGTGCAGTTGGCATGGCTTGGAGAACTTGTTTCATATATTAATGACTGAATGAAATAAATAATGTTAGGCAAAGAACAAATAGAACACATTTAGGAAATGATGCATCTATTGTCTGCAAAAGATCATTCAAACCCTATGAAACAAGACAATGCCCCTGACAACTTTGGAATTCTGGATGCAAGTATTCAGCAATCTGAGCATCCAGTTTGTTTAGAAGGAAACAAAAAAAGAAAGAAGGGAAGCAGTTCACAACAAATAACAAGGAAGAAAAAGAAACTGATTAATGACTGTAAAGGAAAGAGAATACGTAGTAAAAAGGACACTGCGTTGTAATGTAACACACAAGTTACAGGGAATGATGATAATTTTATATCTGAAAACCCTCATTCTACAGAAAAAGGCATCATTTTTCCAAAAGAGAAGGAGCCAAGAAGCAGGTGAAAAGGAAGAGAACGTGGAAGGATTGAAGAACATTACTGTAATAAAAAAGAAGAGAAAGACAGATGCTGACTACATGACTAAAGTTGTGGATTTACAGTACCAGCTAGATGAGAATTTAATACACAATGAAAACAGTGGGATTAATAAGATTAATGGTGATGATCTATCCTTTGTAACAATTGCTAGAGCAGATATTATTGTATTAGAAGATGACGGTTCTTCAGAGCTGGCCAGCCAGCAAAGATATTCTTGTAATTGGAGAATCGATTATTAGAGGAACTGATACTTATATTTGCAAAGAAGATAATGAACATTGAATAGTGTTACGCTTGCCAGGAGCAAAAATAGAAGATGTGAGACAAGCCTTGGAATGCCTTAATGTAAGGAAGTACAGTTCCATTTTTATTCATGTTGGTACAAATTATGTCATGCACAAGAATTCTCTGACTGTTAATAGGGAACTGACAGCCCTCTTAGATAGTATAGATTTTACTGGTATTGGGACTTATTTTTCACAAATCACCTATAAAAAGGATAGTCAGGTCACTGTGAATGAAAAGATTTTTTTAAGTAAATACCTACATAGTAAAAATGTCTTGTTTTAAAAAATGGAAATGTGTAGAGTATCCAAGCCTAATTTTGGGCACACACGTGCTCAGATAGGATGGTGTGCATTTGTCTAGATCAGGGAAGAGAATTTTTGCAGCAGATATTTTGCAATATTTGACAAACACTAGGCAGGATTTTTGCCATGTCAAAATTTTAACAGCCCACTGATAGCAACATTTGATGCCTCTCTGATGGTTGTTAATGCTAGGAGCATTAATAATAAAGTTTTGTATTGGAAAATGTGCTATGTTCCCAAAAGATTGATGTTATTGTTTTTGAAACATGATTAAAGAACAATGACTGGAAACCAATTCTATCAGGATATAAATGTTTTTACTGTAACAGACATTCTAACAAAAAAATCAGGTGGAGGTGTTATGATATGGACTAAAGATAGCTGTGAGACCTGTGATTATTACATGTTCAGTGATAACACTAATACTATAGACTGTGTAACTGTGACAGTAAAGACAACCCTGGAACATATAACAATTGTTGGAGTATATAGACCACCAAAGTCAAGTGCAGATGACCTAGAGGAATTCATACATTTCTTGCATGAAACACAAGAGGGAAGAATAATATAGCTAGGGACTTAAATTTACCAGAAACAGCCTGGAATAATATTGATTCAACAATGTTAGTAAGGAAATTATTCACAACATATATTCCAGAACAATTGCTTCAGTAAAAAAAAACTACCAGGGATGGAACATACTAGACATTGTTTGTGTTCCTAAGGAAATTACTGTAACTTCAAGTCGTTTTATCATCATTGATGTGCAGTGATCATGTGGTTATAAAGGTTAATTTGTTACTAGATAATTCTGCCAAACTGAAATCTAAACCAATGTAGAGAAGGTTAATTACAGATTATATGGAAGCAAAACAGTCACTATGTAAAACTAACTGGAATGAGTTGTCAGTGGAAAAACTAAATTTAAGTTATTATGAAAGACTAAAATATCTGAACTTGTACAGTGTTTCTTACAGATATCTAAGAGGAGATGTTATTCAAGTATATAGAACATTTAGAGACAACTACTTCTGGGAATTTTTGGGGTTATCAAAAAGTACTAGAGAATCATCAGACAACCTATGTAGAAGATTCTATAGAAATGGGAAGTGTATTAATTGGTTCTCTGACAGAGTAGCTGATGCTTGGAACAGACTACCAAATTACATTAAAGCAAGTACTAGTAACAGCCTGGACACTTATTATGGGAACAAGTGCTTTGGCATATTGGCAAGCTAGAATGGCATTAATGCCCATGCTTGAAATATTTGTATGTATGTATATATTTATATATCACTACAAAGTATACAACGTTTTGTCAGAAAAATATGATAAGAAACCAGGCTTTCTTCTTGAAGTCAGTTCAACCCCATCTTCATTCTACCCACACCGGGTAAATTTCTTGAAAAATCATATGGAACCAATTTACTACTTACTTAAAAAATGCCACCTACTCTCCATCATAAAACATGCCACCTGCTCTCCATCAGACAGCATGGATTCTGGGCAGGTAGAAGAAGAATGACTATGGACACAGACTGATAACATCTTAACTAATATAGATACTGGATCTCTGTTCATGGACTTAACCAGTGACTTTAGCATGGTCAACCATCCAGTTCTAATGCTCCATCTACAACACACTGGGGTTAGCACTGATGCCACTGCATGGTTCAAAGACTTTCTATCCAACCGTTCATTCCAGACAAAGATGAGACCTGGTGTTTCCAACAGTTCCCTTGTTCTCTCTGGAGTCCTACAGAGGTCCATTCTAGCACCTCTTCTCTTCTCAATCCACATCAACAAATGTCCACTAGACCTTCCTCACTTACCACTACTTCTTTATGTAGGCAATATGGCCAGCTAGAGGTCTGATCCCTCACATCATATAACTGAAATGCAAGTTCAAAAGGACCTTCTTCAGCTACATCATTGTCTAAACTCCAAGAAACTACTGCTCAGTGCCAAAAAAACAAAGTCCATGTTATTTTTCACCTGTAAAAGATTATCAAAATCCCCCAGTCCTTTAATATCTATGATTGTGATAACTATACCATTGAAATGAGCACCTCCTTTAAATATTTGTGAATCTGGCAAGACAATCACTAAACTTCCATGAGCACACAAAGAAAAGTTGACAGCTAAGAACAACAGTCTACTCATCTGGGTGAACATAATGTCTGACTTCCCCTGACATCCAGCAAGGGCTACTATATTAAAAGGCATTCTTCATGTCCAATGTGATTATGGTCTCCACTTGTTTGCATCTGCTTATGTCAAAAACATTGCCACCTTTCAGACCTTCTCCAATAAAATAGGTCTATTCTTCGCTAACATATGAAATGAGCACTGCTGGCTTACTCTTTCAAAGGTCAAGTGGCTTCCAGTACAGGCCAGATCAAATCTTCTTTTTGGTTATGTACTCTTCAAAATACTCAAACTAGACATCCTTTCCTCTCTCTCTTCCAAACTTTTTACTACCACTCAGACCTACAACCTAAGAAGCCAAGCCAGACCTGGTCCTTCCCGACAAACTCCTTCTCTCAGCCCTCTGCTAACCAATGTCACTCTATACTGGTCCCAAAACTTTGGCAGCCACTTTCTTCTGATTTAACTGATCATACAAAATACTCCCTGTTCAGGCCAGAGTTCAAACAATATTTACTGCAGCAGTTTGAATGCAACTGTCCATCTAAAGGACATGTCACCTGAACTGACATCTTGAATTGCATAGTAGCTTTATTTCCCACATACCTGATCCATATAATTATCTCACTCATCTTAAACTGTGATTCAGCTTAACACATTATTACTGCTGTAAAGTCGCATAGCCTAGACCCTCTTTCATCTTACTGGTCTCTGTTACCTTTCCTAAGCTGCTTACTACTACCTATATGTCCACCATTTCTACTCCTCCTCCCACTTTATCTCTATTCTACCTTTTCTGTTACACTTATGCAACTGTACGCATATTTGGGTTGTTACATCTTCTCTGTATCTACTGTCTCTCAGATTTTCTATGTTTACTTATAAATATTAGTCAATGTTATTTGTATAATGTACATCGTTTTGCTACATTATGATGTAAGACAGTCTGGGCCTGTAATTTTCATTGTTTTATTCCAGTAAACAAATTTAAATAAATAATATAAGACATTTATTTATCAGACCGGGCATGGGGAGTCAGTGATCATGCTAGCCCCAGTGTTTAGACACCCCCTCACTAGTGAAAGTGCTTGGCATGGACTGCATAACCAGCAGAATGTAAAATGCATGAGTATCCCTTGGTGGTACACTGGACAGCACCACTGACTCATAATGTTTCGTTGCTTGCTGAGGGTCCTTCTGGGCAGTGTCTTCATATCACCCTTGTGACTGTGAGGTTTCTCTGCATAATGCAGTTCCGTCCCACTTCCTAAAGAGGTGCTGATAGGTGGAAGTGGTGACCTTCCACTGTCATAGTTGTAGGTGTGGTATGCATGCTGTTTTAGAAATGGTATTCAGTGTTTGCACTTTTTCGGACCACCAGGCCTCTAGAACATTTGGTGACGAATTAAGGGCAGCAGTGGTAATCTAGATACCTGCTATGCCTTCCTAACCTCATAACTTGTGTCCGGTTTTAAGTTTCAAATGAGTTTGAGACTTATTTCTAATTAAATAGGTGTGTGTCATCCCAGCTCCAGCTCTATCTCCATTTACAGATACACACACCCACACACACACACAAAAACGTTTTCTTGTTGTTCTTTTCTATACCTTGCCTGCCTCTTTCTTATGTGGAAACTGAGAGAGTAAAGTTTTTTTTTTTTAGGATATCACCTTTTTCCATGTTTTCTTATAAACTGTTGCCCTCCCCCCACTGACCCTCCCCATTTCTTTCCAGTCATTGTGCACCCGATTAAAGATGTATCTACCACTTAGGGACGGACTGTCTGCTTTGCTTTCCACTGCATGCAGTGATGGACATTACACTGATGTCTCAGCTTCACTGCATTATATGCTGCAGCTTTACTTAGCTGCATTCTGTTTCTTAAATGAGAACTGGGATTTCTGAATACTAACAAGTTTTCCTACACACTTAAAGCCACCTTCACAGAGCATAGCGATAGCATTTTTTTTTCTTTTCATACCCAATCTTTTTTCACAGAAGATGGTTCTTTCTTTATTCTTAACATATTCTGCATTTCAGTTCATACAAAGTGACACTCACTCCAGCTGCAATATGCTTTTTTTTCTAAGGGTCATGCATTTCTCTTATCCACTCTAGCTATCTGGTTCTATGTACAGTTAGTAAAGATGGCCGTAACAGCTCACAACATGTTAAGCATAGAGGATTATAACAGTATTAGAGGAAGAATACTGGGTCAGGTCTACTTTCATAAGAGATTTTGACTTATGTGGTGTCACTATATTTGCCTGATATCAAACAGTGGTTCCCCTAGCTACCGTGTTCCAGTTGTACAACGACACAAGTGTAGTTCTGCAGCAGTATGTATATATTATATATAAGATACAAACACACACGTGCATGCACATAGTTCTGCTGAAGAATGCACATATTAAATACAAGATACGTTTCATACGCACATATATATATATATATATTTTTTTTTTTTTTTTTTCACTTTGGAATCTTGTAATACTGAAATGTCAAATTTCAGTATCTCGAGACCAAAGTGTAGAATCTGTAGATGCGCGAAAGTGCAGAATATCGAACCCAGAAATGTCGACCTCGTGGTGCTGAAGGTTGTGTGTGTTTTTTAAGGGTTTTGGGGAGGGTTTGTGTGCTGTTTGTGAGTGTGTCTGGGAGTGTTAGGTGTGGGTTAGGGTATGTACATGAGAGTGTGAGTGTGTCAGTGTTGAGAGTGGTGGTGTTTGTATCTGTGTGATGTGTGTTTGTGCGGGGGTGTGGAATGTATGTTGGTGGGTTTTGTGTGTGTTGGTGTTTATTGCAATCTTGGAGTTAGTATATATATAAGTAGGTGGGGTGCAGGGTGGGCTTGCCCCCCCTGCTTATAGTAAGTGTGTGTTTGTGTTGTTGTGCGGAGGTAGATGTAGTTGTGTTTGTGTGTGTGCTTTAATGGTTGAGGTTTTGTGTTTCGTGGTTGTGGTTTTTGGTATTGTGCTTCAGCTTTATAGTCATGAAATACTGAAATTCGATATTTTAGTATTTTGAGGTTATAAAGTGAATCCATACACACACAAACACATATATATATAAAAACACTCATGTGCACATCACATAATGCTCAGTGACACACACAGATGTGCACAATAGTTCTGCGACAGAATGTGTTTATGTATAGGGACACACACCCACACAAACATATATAGCTGGAGAGAGAGACATAAGGAGCATATACACATATTACACATACTCATAAATATACATACACGTGTGTGTTTCACTTGTGATGAAAAGAAGCTCTGACAACAATGCTAAGAATAGCTGAATATTTAACGGCAGTAGCATAAACCTTTGCTAATACATCTGGTAACACGTTTTTCTTCTTTTAGGGATCATTTTAGGACAAGAAAATAGCACACTTTTAATTCAACGAGTTAAACAAGAAGATGAGGGACTTTATGAGTGCAAAGTGACCAATCAGAAGGGGGCAGTGACAAGTTCAGCATATCTTAAAGTACAAGGTAACTAATACATAAGATGGTGCAAGAAATGTTGCTGGTATTAATTTTCTATTTTTGATTTGCTTCTTTTCCCTTTTTCATCTGCTTCTCTTGATAAGCTGGTTTCAACACTGGATTTCTTGCTCTGACTGGAAGAGCCGGTGAGTATTAACTGCTGCATGATTTCTGAACTCAGTACTGCAGAAAAGAGCTAAACCCTTCAGGACAGCTCTACTGACATGAAGTCTCAATCATATCTGTTATTAAAACAGATACAGCTGATGTTAATTTCAATAGCTAAACAGCATGGCTGTGTCCCAGTATTAATAAATGAATATAATACCTAACTTTTCATTTTCTTTTTTATTAAACTGCTTTAACTACTGGAACTAATATTACATACAGTGTCACATATACAGTATATGAATGTTTTTCACTGCAAAGCATGTAACAGTCAAGAAACTCAACAGGAAAACTTTAGGTATTTATATGACTACACCAGACCAAGGATGTGGAAAAAAATTCAGAAAATAAATATTATATTCATTTTTCCCCTAATAAATAGAGCAAGCCTAAAATTCCTTTTTTATATTCTTTCAGTTCACACCCATACCTCTTTATGGCGTTCAGAAATTTTTTGGAGATTGGCTTCTTTATGGAAAGTGAAATATCAGCTAATAATAAGCAGTATTATAAATAGCAAGGAATCCTTAAAAAATGACACTACAATTGTTTGTCTAGGATGTCTTGCACTGGAGAAATTCAACTTTGCCATTTATTATTTATAGTTTCAAAGTATATGTTCATATTTTTATTACTGAGTGAGAGTTACACGCTGTTGATTTATATAGTAGGAATAATTCACTGTCAGTGCCATTTTATATCACACTATTGCTAGTTGTTTGCTAGTAATTCTGAAAAATAAAATTTCCATATGTACTTAATACTTCAAAAACCAAGTGACTTATAAATTGTTGCATAACATTAAGTGAAACTTGAGATGTTGTCAAAGAAAACTGTCTTTGATATTTGCACTGTAAGTTACACATCTTGAGAGATATCCAGTATTATTTGTTTTGCTAATTATACAATTAAGTATATGTTTTCATATTTCTGTAAATATCTTAATAAAGATGTTCTTATGGAGGGATTTCTTGTTGTCATGTGAAAGCTAAAAATGACTAACAATGTATGTCTAGGTTGTACAGTTTTCGAGATATGAAAATTTGTGCAAGTTTACAAAAAATATAATTTATGGTTTGTGTACATTACAATATATTATAGTATTCATGGAAAAGACTATGAATGCACTGACTATTATCACTTTAAAGAACACGTCTTACTAATAGCAGTGATAGTTGTACAGTTTTAATAGCTTTTATTTTTCATAAAATATTTAAATTTGTTTATTTAATGATGTTTAAGTTTATTTTTCAAAACAAAAAAGCTCTGGAATGCAAGATGTTTATAGTTTGCTAGAGGTGTGACACTCTGAGTTTATATGACTTCATCAAGTTTTTAGAAACTCTAAATTCATATGGTCAAGACCATATGATCGAGTTTCTGAAAACTTTAAATACAAATCTACATTCTTGCATGGGGGAAAGCACTCCTGAACCTCATTTATGGCAGGCACACCCCAGCAACTTATATATACCAACTCCAAGATCGCACTACAGCAGGGAAAAGATTAAATTACCTGATCCCAATGTACCATGATCTATATAGAACCATTTCAAAGGGAAATTTACACGTTTTCCCACTGTAGTGCAATCTCAAAGTTGGTATATATAATTTGCAGGGGGTGCGGGAGATGCAAAAACATATTTGTTTTTGTTTTTATTTTGAGCTTTCAGAAACTCAGTTATATGATCTAGACTATATGAATTTCAAGTTTCTAAAAACTCATTGAAGTCATATAAACCTGACATTCCAAACCACTTAAGCTTTAATGAGTTAAAGCTAAAACAAGGGCTAAAAGGCCCTAAAACTATGCTCTGAAATAGTGATTATTATGTTTTTTTTCCATAAGTTTATTAAATTAGTATAAAATTCCTTGATTGTAAGGATTACTTGATGGCACTATACCATATATAAAAGGCATGCAAAATATTTATGAAGCAAAGCCACCTAAGCATAAGCCAAAGAAGAAACAACACTGCTATGACAACACATAAGCCATACTAACATCACCTCATGTTTATGAAGCTTTTAGAAACATGTATTTAACAGCTGTTATGGTGCAGTAGGATGATATAGGTATAAAAATACCTTCCAGTCAGCTGATAATGAGGTATATAGTTATTTAAAAATGCATTTGCATGTTTGTGTTTTGATGAGCAGGTGCTCCCATTTTGACATTGAAGATTCTTTATTCTGAGTAAACAATGGAAGTACAAATGAGTATAAAACAGCAAACTATACATTATTTATTGCATTCCAGAAAGAATGTAAAAAAATATGTGCAAAATATATGGAAAAGAACACCAGGCAAAATCAGTAAAGAGCATTAATGCAAATAAAGAAATGGCATTAACAGCAGTAGCAAAAGACACTGCATTAAAATTTTCCAAGTGCAAAATCTATGACTCCACAGAGGTACTATAGCATAGAAGGTTAGTAAGACCATGATCTGTTCCATCCTGAAGTCCTCGGCTTGCCTCCATCAGTTTCCATAAATAAAATTCTCAATAACTCTGTTAGCCTGACAGTGGTTCTGGATTATGTATCAAAGGGGCACTTTCTTGCAAATAGCCTATGTGGTTATAAAAATAAAATAAAATATGAAGGCTTTCCCTCAGGTGTAAGTTGACATCAATCACCAGTCTTTCTTGTAACACAAGGACATCATTATCTTTCTAGAAAGGATTTTATTTCTCTGTATATTAAATTGTAGACGGTTGAATAAGCTATTCCACAGATTTGGTTTGGAAGCAAAAAAATCTTCTTTTGAAAATGCTGGTAGAACAGATGAGAGACATAAAGCATGCTGTGATCAGATGAGCTAAGACACATATGAAGGACTACAATGTTTACAGCGGAGAGACATAAAGCATGCTGTGATCAGATGAGCTAAAACACATATGAAGGACTACAATGATTAATTGCAGTCTAGTGCTTGTCATAGATTTACTATGAATAATCTTGTGTTGTTTAATTGACTTATAATTAAGTGAACCTAAAACAGATAAAACCGAGGCAGGTCACAGCTCAAAAGGTCAATACTCCCAAGCTCATAAAAGATACAAAAACATTTTTTTTTGCAGGGGGCAAGTTTCACAGCACCAATATATATGTATGTGTGTGTGTGTGTGTGTGTGTGTGTGTGTGTGTGTGTGTGTGCTCATGTGTGTATAGATAGATAGATATATGGCATGTGTTGCTTTTGTCAAATGATGGTTTTGTCAACATGTTTATTCAACAAAATTTGGTCACCTAAACAGATGGTCAACAAGTGTTGACAGGTGTGTGAAATTGAACTATTCTTAGGGTTGGGAAATATGCCCTTTCCCAAAGAATTTTGCGATCAAAGAGTTAGTATATATAATTAGCAGGGGGTGGGGGGAATTCAGGGAGGGGGGGGGGGTGGCTTGCCCTCTGCAAAAAATGTTTCCTTTTTTTGTGCATTTTTTATTTTTTATTTTGCGTTGTTGTGTCAACAGTTTTGTATCAATGTTATTCACATCGACATTTGGGTCATTCGATATATTTGAACTGACCCATAGATAGACAAATAGATACACACATACATATCCCTAACATACACACATATATATATATACATATAAATATATATATATATATATATATATATATATATATATATATATATATATATATATATATATATGTATGTATGTATGTATATATATATATATATATATATATATATATATATATATATACACACATATATATATATATATATATATATATATATATATATATGGATCTATTTCAGTAGATCGAACTTTTACAAGTTCGACCATATGTTCGAACTCATAAAAGTTCGAACACTGAAATAAAAACACATAAAACAAAAAAACCCACAAAACTAAACATCTATAGCAGGGGGGCTATGCCCCCCCTGCACCCACACCCCCCCTTACTTAAATATGCCAACTCCGAGATTGCACTGCATTGCGGAAATGGGAAATCTTCCCTTTCCGCTCTGTACGGAGATCTCCATTCAGTCCGATCAAACTTTTACAAGTTCGAACATATGGTCTCGGCCATATGTGGTTCGAACTTGTAAACGTTCGATTGACTGAAGAGGACCCATATATATATATATATATATATATATATATATATATATATATATATATATATACTCCAAGGTCATACTTTGAGGTCAAGATTGATTCTTTACTTCTGCAAACATGGAGAAAGGTGAAAAAGTTAAAAAAGCATACCACTCACCTTCTCCCTCTTCTCTGAATCTAACATTGATTAAACCACCTTGGTGACCCTTCCAGCTGTAACAGTCTCAGCATGCCTAAGTGGATATTGACAAACAGTAGTTTTCTTTTGCCTCATAAAGGAGGTGGTTTATTATAAGTGACTCAGAAGACTGGAGGACATAAAACAGACTCATCCAGGCTCACAGGGTAACAGAAAGTCATATGAGAAGCATGAAACATACCGTGCAACTTATATTACCTATTATGGGTAGGCTCAGTCTCCAATGTCTATTATTTCAATAAGTAGGTAAAACAAAACAGTCATAATGCAGAAGTGAAATAAGGATACTTGTAGCCATAACTCTATTTAACTGTCTATATGGGGCGTAGACCTGTAACAGGTGCTCTCCTTAGATATGATGGCAACCCAGGTGATGGTTGTAGAAATATGCTGCACACTGATAGTTTGGAGTTACTATCTCTCTGTCTATAAAGCCATTGAAGGGTGCACAGGGCAAGTACTGTCTGCCTAACACATAATACTGAAGAGTGAACAGGCCCTACTTAATAGCTAAAAATTCCCTTTCGATTGCCAAATATCTTTATTCAGCATTGTTCAGTTTTCTGCTTCTATGGCATATTGGGTGTTTATCACCCTTTATTTTTGGTCAGTACTGGCTGTGATGCCTACCTCAGAAGCATCCATGAATACTATAAACTGTTTACAAATGCATGTGGCTAACAGGATGGGTCCAGCACGCAGCACACCATTCAACTTCTGTAATGCCAGCTCTTGTTATCGCTGGCCTTGTGATGCTTACAATGGCACTACCCTTAGGTAAGTCAGGGACATGTTGTCATAGTCGGAAATGAAAGTCCGGTAGTAGTTGGCTAACACTAAAATAACTCTTGACAGTTTTTTAGTAGTGGGTATGGGACAATTTTTTGCCTGTGGTTTTACTATCCATCTTCTGATCACACAGCCTAAGCATCAGGATTCATCTACACCCAATTTATATTTAGTGAGCTTGGCTGTTAACCCTTCTTGAAGTAGTTAAAAATAGTTTGGATCTTGGAGAGATGATGTTCTCAATCATCTGAGAAAATAGTTGTGTCATGAATGAAAGCTGTTGCACACCTACTAGGAAGTCTTGAAATCTTGTCCTTACACCTCTGAAATGGGATTCCTTGAAGGCAAAGTGACATGGCCTTATAAGGAAGATGTCCAGCCAGCATAGCAACTGCTGTTTTCTTCAGTGGCATCTGAAATTAATGGGATTTGCAGATAAACCTTCATCAAGTCCAGAGTGGAAAGAAACCTAGTTTTACCCAGTTTTTCAACCAGTTCACCTACTCTCTGCATTGGGTAGGAATCAAATTTGAAATGCTATTCAGTTTACTGAAGTGATTGTAAAATCTTATAGTTTCATGAGGTTTATGAATTAGTACAATGGAGCTATTTACCTAACTCTGTGATTCCAAAACCACCTCAAATTTAAGCATATTGTGCATTTTCTCCTTAAGTGCCTGGCACTGGCATTCTGATTTCTGATGTGGTTTCAAATTTACCTTTTTTATTAGAGACAGTCTCAATGTGAAACTGGCTTAAGTTAGCTCTGCCAGGTAATTCTGAATACAGGTCCCTATTCCTGAGTACAACCTCTAACTTTCTTGTCTGTGAGCCCCTGACACTGCTCCTTTTATTTTAATTTCTAGACAAGTTGTTGAGGCTTTAACCTCTTCGCCAAACAGACTAACTACAGAAACTTCAATCTCTTTGAGGCTTTAAGACATTTATGTAATACTGATATTCCAGCTTTCTTACCAGTTTGCCTTACTTAGTAACCCACATCTTCCAAAGTGGTTCATGGATAAGATGAATGAAGATGGGGGGGGGGGGGGGGGGCTGTTACTAGTTGTGTCAAACAGGACTCAGTATTGGGACATTTCCTGTTTGGAATATATTTCTCTGAAGCCAAGGTAAATGTAGAGGGCCTTTGATAGACCAGATTTGCAGATGACTGCAAGCTGGGTGCAATCATTCAATCCCCAAAGATGTAGATAGCTTCTAGGATTGTCTGACACAGACAACTGGTTTCAGACCCTTGCCCTAAACATCAATGCCAAAAAATGCATGATTATACCCTTTGGGAAGATGATAACCACTGAAAATTACACTATTGATAACACTCCCCTAACAGAAGATCCAGTGGTACAGAACATGAGAACTCAGGTTGATGGTAACCTGAACTTTGATTGCCATGTGTTCACAGTGGTGAGAAAATCCTTCTTTGTGGAACAAATTATAAGTAAGTGCATGGCATCCAGATCTAAGGAGATAATTTTCCCACAATACTCAGCCCTCATTAGACCAGTAATCTAGTACAATGCACCCTTCAGCATGTACCTGACCAGGCATTTGCAACAGCAGAGGTTCCTCATTAAGAGAATACAGGGTTCAAAAACATGTCCTATGCAGACCACCTCAAAGCCCCATCTCAGTAGTCAGTCTCTTACAGACTACTGAGGGGTGATCTATACCTAAGGCATTATTTGATCAAGTAATGGATCTGCTACACATTTACAAAATAAACTACACTAGAATTTCCTGATTTTAGGATGTAAACATTGTCTGTGACATAAAGAAAACAAAGAAAACATGGTGGAGGGACAGTTATGTGTCTCAGAGATTACCGCTTCTAAAGCAGAGCTCTCCCCTAAGCCTATTCACGTGCAATTTGGACCAACAGATGGGACATCACAAATTCACCGCTGGCTTTTTGCTTGGTTCTTTATGCGCAGAGGCAGCTTCAGATTCCTAAGGCACAGGTATAGACCAAAGCCATTCTAGTCCTCAGGCATTGATAACTAAGTCAATCTGAGTATGAATGGTGAGGCTTAAAAGGTCTGTAGGACCATTAGCCTACTAATTTCCTATGATTCTGTGAAAAGGGCATTGCTACTTGGCCAAAAAATTGTTATAAGCAGTGGATACTCACACAAGTATTGTTTCCTCCGTATTGAGATTCCTACACTCTGCCCATATGGTCCTTGACCAGATGCATTGCATTTCTTAGCATATCCTATAATTCTGTGCAATGTCCTTTCATACTCTTGAAAGAGGTATTTTCTTCTCTGTAAGTTTCTTTTGCTTTATATGGCAACCCTTGTGACCACCTATTACATAATAGTTCAAATAAACTAAAACCAGTTGCGGCTTATAGCACTTATCTCTCAGCAAAAAGAAGGCAATGAAACAGCTAGTCCAATTTTTCCATCTCTTCTTCTTCTGCTGCTGCTGCTATAACTTTCCAAAGCATAGACTATGGAGATTTGTTAAACAGTCAACTAGCCCAACTCTTTTGAGATGTTACAGCAATATTCTTAACTGCTTTACCTAAAAGAACTGTCAAGGTTCTTGCAACATTCTAGACATGAATGGTTCATTTGGCACTTTGATCCATAAGGATTTCTCTGGCAATTTCTACCACTGAAAACAGTGGTACCTGTTTTCTCCCTATAGGCTTAGAATTCTCTCTCCATAGGGTGCACTGCTTCTGGGCACTTTGTTGCAAACTCGCTGATTACCAATATGTGCAAGTAACCACTACTCAGCTTTACAAGTGCACCTATTATATTCATGGTTATGCATGCATGTGGTCCTTCTATTATGAGCAAAGGTATCACATGATGTCTAAACCCTGGATTAGATACTATCCTCTGGCATTCCAAACAGGCTGCACAGAAATGTTCTCTTTCTTTCATGACACCAGACCATTAATATCTCAGTAGAACTCTAACCTTAGTCTTATCCATTGCAGATGACAACCTAAGATAGGGCTGCACTAGCTTCATTAGACAGGCACTAAAGGACTATGGCATCAATACCAGTTTCAATATCTGTCCTTTTCCTAGTGTTAACTTGTAGTGCATGTCATAAGCATGGGTATGAAGTGGGTTGAAATATATTATATAGGAGAGAGTAAGAGAGGTTTAAGTGATAGAGTTAAAGAACATGTGAGGGATATAAAAAATAAAGCCATTAGCCCAGTTGCTGAACACTTTAACACAACTCATCAAGGAAATTGGAAAAGTTTACAAGTTATGGTTTTGGAACAAATCAAAACATATTTTATGAGTGAAGAGTGTATTAGATATTGTTTAAGAAAGAAAGAATCTGTTTTGATTTTGAAATACAACACACTTAAAGCCCTTGGGGATGAATAAAGAATGCAACGGGAGGAGCTTTATTTAAGGGTGTTTGTTCTTTTAAGAACAATAGTTTTTTAAATGCAGTTAATTGGTTACTTGCATTATTGTGAGCAATAAATTGGTATAAAAGAGGGGGTATGTTTCGGTAAAAATGTACTCTGTAAAGGCTATTGGATTAGCCAAGGTGCTAGAGAAAGTTAACTGTTCGTTTGGAATAAAAACTATTTATCTGGTTGATGTAAGCATGTTGGTCATCTATTTTTGCATCTATTCAGAGGTGTTGTGATTCCTGGAATTTGTTGTGGGATTTTTTTCATTCTGCATTTGTGGTTTCGGGACAAACCAAGAAAAAACTTTGCAGTTTGAGGGGTGTGATGTTCACTTCCTGAATTATGTTAAGCACCTAGTTCATTAATAAAATTCAAACTGTAAAATATGTGCTACAAAATAATAAAATATAAAATAGTTGGAAGTCCACATTTATGTTAAAAATGCTGCATAGTCCACAGTTGAGTTAAAAATGGAACATCCTTTATTGAAACACACAAATAAGTGATCCTAGTCAGGTATAATGAAAATCATCAAAAACATTCCTGTTTTTATAAATAATCAGGTTATTTTGAGAAAGGGAGTGGTTACAGTAAGTGGTTCTGTTAGGAGCAATCAAAGCATTACAATCATTCCTTTAACCAAGTCTCCCTTCCCTCTTAACACAATAGTGTAATCAGAGACTCTGTTACCTAAAACTGAAACTAAAAAGCTAGAGACAAATTACAGCACAAAACTATCTTTTTAACACTTTATATAGGCTAACCAAATAATCCAAACTACATTAATTAGGAAACTAACTAACAAAATGATTAGCTAATTAACAAAAAGATCTACCACTAGACATCCACTTTTAACAAAGACTGCTTTTGTATCAAATAAATACTTCATCAGGTCTGTAAGTCAATAACAAATTATAAAATGAATGAACACTGGTATAAATCTGCAAGTGAAAACCTAAGCAGGATGAAAAACAAAACTATAATTGCTAACCTATAATTGAACTTTTTGTTGTGTGCTTCGGCTTTTCCCAGTTAGGGGTCGCCACAGTGGAACTCCGGCCCTGATGCACAACCTTCAATGAAGGTACGCCCATTCATGCACGTCTCCACACAGAAGACGCTCTAGCTGAGAATCGAACAGGACAATGTCTTACTGTGAGGCGACAACGCTACCGCAGCACCACCACCGTAGCATGCTAACCTATAATTGAACTAAAAAGTACAAATGCACCATACTGAAGTTTCTTCTTGGTTTATACTTTTGTGCTTACACACATACTAAGCTCTAACAACTGTAATCATGCTTCCCTGCTCTAACAGTTCTTGTAATTCTCTTTCCTCCAATTTACATTACATTTGAGAAGCTTAACAACAGAATAACAGAACACTGATTATACAGTTTTGCTTCTTAATAGTTCTGCACTGTCACATTTCATAGTAGTTTCAAGTGTGATTTGTCTAATAACAGGTTGACTAGCATTAATAGCTTTACAGATATACTATTGTTGGGCAATATTTAGTTATACATCCCTTTTGAACACATCTAAAACATTCTTGTTGGCAGCCTACGTTCTTCAGATGCAGTATTAGTTTTTGGTGCACTTAATTCACTTTTCAATAAAGTGTTCAGTTAACAATAGTCTCCTTTCCAAAGAAACTAGATATTCAAGAAAAAGTAGGCTCATGCTGATTTACCCACTTTCTTAAATTACTAGACAGTGCCTATTTAAATCCGTCTACAACCAGAATTTCTAAAATTTGACATTTTGTACACCAGTTTCTAGTCACAACTTAAGAATATGCATTATGTCTACCAAAGCATTACCATATGAAAGTCTAGTTATGGATTCTACATGCCTGGGTGCCAGGTAAAAACTGTCCTGGCTTAAATTTCTTTCTGTAATTGTTGATAGTCACATACATGTGTGTCCACTAAGTCCATGCAGTCCTTCTAGAACTAACCTGTCAAATGAGATGACAGCATTCTTGTCCACTCAGTTCATTGCTAGTTGTCCCTTTCTCCATACTTCTCAGACACCATTATTTAGACCTCAATGTCATCATCCTAGCAAAGATTCTTCATAAGATTACAGGTCCTTGACATTTCCAACTCAGTCATTGATTATTTCACTACAGAAGCTAGTTATTGCTGAACTGAGTTACTTTTGACATGTGCAGTGAGTGGTGCAAGAGGTAACACTATGCACCTTTGGTGCAGAAGAGTGTGTGTTCTAATCTCACAACAACTTCTTGCAACATGCATAAAGATGGTTATAAATTTGTAATACACCCAGTTAAGAAGGTCAATTTTGTTGCATCAAGTCTTTAAACAGAAATGTATCTTTTCTTTCATAAAGTATTTTAGGAAGGTATATCCTTGCAGGCAGTGCAATCTTACCAAGCCAAGATGAAAAAAAAACTGTAGTGATTTTTTTTTCTCTCACTCTCTTTTCAGTCACTGGGGAGTGTGTGCCTCTCCCTCTTTGAAAGCACTTTAGATGCATTTCCATTGGCGCAATTTCTGTATTTTCTAGGAGTCAGTAGCGGGGATCAAAACTCTGAAAAATATTCCTCACCACTTGTAATACTTCATGCTGTTTTCATGCATATTATGTGCAGGGACCTTATATTTCAGTAGTAGATAAGGCTTCTCTGACACCAAACTAAAAGAGTTCAAATGTGACCAGAAAATTAGTTGCTTTGTTCCAAAAATAGTAATATTTATGGTCTTTTCTAGGTACGGGTGCTCATACAAAACAATACAGCAATACCAAGCAACTACCTTTCCCTAGCAAAATTAAGAAACAGTTTCTCAGTCCTTCGGGTGCTCTCTATCGTTGGTGTGGATACACAACAACATAGTTACGAATGGGCTGCAGCAACTTTTAGAATTCCTCTGGCTTTCCTGTATAGGTAGGGTAAATCCAATTCAGATAGCCTGTAGTCCTTTCTTCAGGAATGCAGGCTTTATGTTCTACACTATTAGACTGCCTTCTCCTTTATCACAAAGTCATTGAGAGTCCTTGTTCTCCCAGAATGCCCTTTTGTATTAGAGGCAAACAAATTTAACTCTGCTCTAGTCTGATTAACAAACAAAAATACATAGACAAACACAGAAATAAGCAAACAAACAAATAAACCCATCACAGAAGTATAATGTTAATATACATACCAAAACAGTTGTTCCTTGCTAACAGCAGTACCTGCTTCCCACCTGAAGGCTGTGTAGCCACACCTCCATGTATGTCTTCTGTGATTTTTGTCTGGAGTCAGAGCTCCAAACAGAGGCCTGTGTGCAGTGCAGAGAAAGAAGCCTAAACTGATATGCAACAACGTAGGGCCTTGTTCATAATTTGCTTGCATTGCAATTACCTCATTGACCATTCCTGCTTGCCTGTCCTCCTGTAAGTCTCATAAGGACTTTATCACTGCCCTGATGTGCCTCTTGTATCACAACTTCCCATTGGCCTTAAATTTGCATAGTATATGACCATGCTTGCTCATCAGGCCAGCATTACAATATCGAGTGTAGGCTGTATTGTCTTCTTAAGGTTGAGATTTTGGATACCTTCAATAATTATTTGCACTATGTATGAGTGCCTGCATACTTGTTCTTGTTGGCCTCTCTCCACATATACATAAACACACACACAAACACAAAAAGTGCAGTGCCATGTATGAAAGTGTATGGGTGTGTACATGCATGTGTATCTGTGTATATGTGCTTGCAAATATGTGTGTGTATGTGTTTGTGTGTGTGTGTGTGTGTGTGTGTGTGTGTATGTGTTTGTGTGTGTGTGTGTATCAGTTGATCAAGTTTTCAGAAAGTTGAAATTCATATGATCAAGACTATATGACTGTGTAGATTCATACTGGAATTATTTCACTTCTATTAATGGGGACCCACCAAATCAACAAGATAAACTATATATTGGAATCTGCTTATAGAACTACGTCTTCCATTGTCTGGAGTCTTTATACATGGAAATTTTTACATAGATCTTTTTATACACCTTTGATGATGAATAAAATAAATAATAAAGATAATTTATGTAAGAGATGTAATGTAGAAATTAATGCTGGCTGGGCTCATATGTTTTACGACTGTATAAAATTGAAAGAATACTGGAAGTCAATTAATGAATTTTTGCAGGCTCTTTTTACAGATAATTTCATTATTTCTAAATCTCTTATATTATTCAACACACCTGTACCTCAATGTGTTAAAACGTTAAGCTTCCCTTGTTATGGTCTATTCTAGCAGTGGCTAGGAAAATAATAACTAGAAATTGGATTTCAGATATACCTCCTTCGTTCAATGAATTTAAAAATGTTATGAATATAATGTGCCATATGGAAATAAACACAATTAGGACGAGAACAACTAGAAAAACATCTTATTATATTGTATGGGATAATTTACAAAATTTGTTAAAAAAATTTCAAATAGCACGGTATTTTAGTTTAATTAATTGATCTGATTGTAGTGGATGTCTTTCTAAATACTTTAGTTGTTTTGTTGAATATTATAATAATACCTATTTTTAATTACTTGTATAAAATTGTTATGATATTTCTCTTATATGTTAAAACAATAAAACTGTTTTGAAAAAAAAAAAGACTATATGACTGAGTTTTTGAAAACTCAAAGCTTTGGAATGGAGATCACGTACAGTGAGGATTGGGAAATTTACCCTTTTTTCACTGTAGTGCAATCTTGTAGTTGTTATATATAATTTGCAGGGGGTGTGGGGGATGCAAGGGGCTTGCCTCTCTGCATAAACGTAAAAAAAACCCCAGAGTTTTGTTTTCTTTTTTGATGTTCGCGTTTTTGGAAACTCTATCATATGGTTTCGTCTGACATAGATCCATATGTGCATGTGTGTGTGTGTGTGTGTGTGTGTGTGTGTGTGTGTGTGTGTGTGTGTGTGTGTGTGTGTGTGCATATGTGCTTGTGTGTGTCTCTCTGTGGGTTTAGAAGCCTGTAACCCCACTGTTATGCAGTGTCAGGTGGCAGATTTTGTACATGTTATGGCTGTCTCTTACTTGCACTGGGCATGTTATCTATACTGAGCTGCTAACTTGCACATTTTGTGCAGACCAGTAGCAGTCCATGTGTACAGTAATGTATGCCTTCTGTAGCCATGTTATTGCATTGTTTACAAGCATATCTGGGCTTCTGCATCTTCTGCAATGCTTTTTGCTAACAGGCCTTATGCACTCCATGTCTGTAAAATACCACCTTTACATTTTGTTCCTTATGGTCTTACATATAATACATTCCGCACATAGTGACTGCCGGTCTGTTATAAGGATTATATCATAAAATGTAAAAAATACAAAAGAGGGATTGTAAAATTACAAAACCAGATCAAGCATCTTCTAAACAGTGGTACTGTAAAGGAAAGAGGTTTTAGTAATGTAATGTCCAGGGTTGGAGTTAGGGGCTGGGATAGCGTTAGGGTTAGCACACATGAATAAGAGTGGGCAGAGGGAGACTCATGAATCAGGCTGCAATTAGATCATTACTGTTTTAAAACAGTTTTAACTCTCTCATGCCATGTTGTCTCATTCTATACAGAAATTAGATTAGATACTAATACTCCCTTCTACTTTCCGTACACCTCGAGAAATTCCCCAACCTACTAATCATCTTTACACTAAAGCAAGAGGGTTGAGAGTCACCTGTTCAGTATTAAGACAAAGCCATGTCTTTCCAGAAGCTAGTGTGTAATAAACTGGATTAGAAGTCTACATTTAGGATATCAGTGTTACAAACCATTCTACGTATGAATGAACGAGTTGGGCTTTCATGTGATTACCTGATTTTTAACTAATGTCTTGCATTCATCGTCAGTCACACTGACATTTATTTTAGCAGCTTTACAGAATGTTTTAGCCTTTGATTTGATACTATCTAGCCGTAAAACAATAAAACAGTGTAGCCCTGTCTCTATGATATTAGTTGCACAGAAAATTTATATGCAAAGTGGAGAATGTATTCTGTGACAACTCCCAGCTAACATACATATAGACACCTGCCCCTTTACATGCAAACAGTGGAGTTACTGTCACATTCTTTCCTGTTGCTGTGCATATGTTAAGAACGTAGGTATATGTAAGTAATGTTTTGTTGTTGTAGGCAGGAATGTGCCTGCAAATGTATCTGTAAAAAAATTTATATTTGAAACTTGACATCTTTGAACTGTTTATGTGATGTCAACAGCACTGTTGCTTAAATCTTGTTTAATAGTTATTGCATGGAGCCCGAATCATCAAAAGGATGGGAAAGGAAGACGACTCTTAGATCCCACAGGACATTTATTTCCTTAGTGGTGGGGGGTGCAACTTAGGACATCCTGGGGAAACTCAAGAAACTCAAGGGTGAGAATACACATAGTATCATTTTTGAGAAATAGGAGGAAGTTACACTGACAAATGGGTGGGTGCCTACCTCAGAAATAAGTAACCATTTATTCTGGAAGACTGAGTGATGTGTATTTCTTTCTCACACTTAAGGCCATTGATTTCCTCTGCCTTAGCATGTAATCTGATAACAGGTTCACCTCATTAAGAATATCTCCCCCCAGTGTTAATCACAGCTGAAACACACAGCTTGTTTCTAGTGCTCTAATAACAATATATAGAATAATGCAGTCTGCAGCTACGTCATGGAGACAGCAATGCTCAAGAAAATGCTCTGGTTCTCCAAAAAAAAAAAAATGGTACACGTGTGGGTTTGTAAATGTGAATCTGTAATGTATTTTAGCATCTCTAACTATAGGATACAAAATTACCTTATGAAATTAAAACTGTGCAACTATATATTCGTAATATGCCAAACTTCTTTACTCCCCCCCCCCCACTAGATCACTTAGATTTATTGGCAAAAAGCAAGTCAATATAATAATGATGCTTTGTCAAGAGTACCCAGCAGTGACTTGCCACGATCCCTAGCAGGACCAGTCTGATAAGATTCATTTTATTAAAAAGGCATAGTAGGTTGTGGTTTGTTGTCAGTTTTATTGTGTCTTTATTATGGTATCACAATCTCCATGTGAGTAACTTAAATAAATGAAAACAGGTACATCCTCTCTCCACAAAGCTCTGTAATTACACAAAGGCCACATGTAATGTAGCATTAAAGTACACCTGGAATTTATAGTGTAGTCATACCAAAATGTGCTAATTATCTCAGCATCAACGTTTTCAGGCACAGATAGGTTAGGATTAGGCTAACTGCCTTTGTGGGCTATTTTAAACCTAGCCAATTACCTTAGATAAGGATTGAACCCTGCACATGCATCTACAAGATAAACAGCTTAATCATTATACCAACCTCTTACCACCTCACTTTTAAAGCAGTCCAGGAGAAATGTCCTTCTACATAACAAGAAGGACAGAATATTTTTTCTTGCAACTTCACTTGTAGTAAGAAGACATAAAGATTTAGATTTCCTCTCTTCTCATTTTCCTGGCTCTTGGCTTATAATTAGTAACTCTGTGGAGCAGAAAATATGACAAAGGATGTTACATCAGAGTGAAATCTTTTATCCTTCCTTCCTGTCCAGGACTTGAGAACCAGAGCTCCAGTAGTCGCTTAGCACATAGTACACTGTCAAAAGGAAAAAATACTATAAATTAGGTAACTACCCTAAAAGTCTGTCAGTTTAGCACACAAGAATAGACCTATGAGATTTAACCTGTAGTTGTGCATTTAAATCCTTCATTCTTCCTTTGCCTACTATGTTACTCTGAGCAAGTGATTTAAAAGATGGTACTTATGGGCTGGCACTGAAAACAGGCAAAAAGACTTTCTGGACTTAACTGATTAACAAATAAAAAAAAATGATAAACACATAACAGTATGAAGCAAACATACTTAGACCTTTAGTAACACAAATATAAAAAGTGAAAAAAATTATTTACTTTGACACAACCTGGTCCACCATTCTAAATGAAATGTGAAAATAATCTAAAAGGAATAATTTTTTATTGCTGGATTCACTTGTCTCTACCAGCAATTACAGATAGCACTGACACAAGGTGTGACCCCTTGCAGTGGCCCTTTCTGATTCAGAGACTGGACCACCACAGTAATCTTATACAATCTAAACAAAAAAATCAACTGAAAATCTGGAAAAAATAATAAAAACAAAATTAAACCGAACCAGAGCCAAGAACAATAACAAAACCTTTAATTCAACACATCAACAGTAAGCGCTTTCATCCACCAAGGGCTTCTTCAGACTGCATAATGTTTTATGACAAATACAATCATTAAATACTTTAAACAAAACACATGATCTATAATGTCACATGGCATAATTTTTTTCCTTTTAAGGAAAGCAGTAAACTCCTTCCTATCATTCAAATCAGGTGGATGGCAAGCGTTCAATTTCAATTGCCATTCATATTCCTTCCAACTCTATTCTTCTTCTGCATCAATTTTTTTATCTGCATCCAAGACTTCATCTAAAACACAAAACTTAAAATTCACTTTGCACACATTATCTTTATAATATTTGCTTAGAGCATTTTTATCATCTTGTACACTTACAGCATATTTGTGCACATACATTCTTCTGTTTAATTCACTTGTAGTTCGCCCTACATAAAATGCCGTACATGACATACAAATAATCAAATGCACTACAAATTTAGATTTGCATGTATATCTGCCTTTGACATGCACCTATGAAGTACCCACTTTAACATCCTTAATGTCAGTCAACAACAAATCACATAAATTGCACATTAAACATTTGTGTGTGTAGGAGTATGTGTGCGTCAGAGTATTTACAGCAGTTATCGGTTAGTTAGGGGATAGTTAGAGTGCGTGTGTGTGTGTATATATATATATATATATATATATATATATATATATATATATATATATATATATATATATATATATATATATATCTGTGTGTGCATATGTGTGGGTCTATATTAGAACACCGAACATTCAAAATTTCGAGTGTTCTAATATCGAACCCTATGAATCGAAAATTTAAAACATCGAACATTCAGAACAGTGAATTTTTTCCTAGGGAAAAAAATTTGCTGCTCCAGAGCACATACACACAACACAAGCACAGCAAACAAACAGCAATCCACACACATACACGTAAACTCTTACACCTAACCCTACACTAAACTATACATACACCACTAAATATCCACTTACCTTAACCCAAACCCTAACCCTAAGGTCCATCACTATCCCACAGTCACTTCACCCATGCCCTAACCCTAACTCACCTAACCCGCCCTAACCCTCACGTCCACACAATCGCACACTTACCTGAACCTGACCCATAACTTTACACCACAGTGCTGAAAATACTGAAGCAACAGAAATGGACAACTGAATTCTTTCCCTAGGAAAAAATTTGTTTTTCTGTTTCTGCGATATTTTCAGCGTTCGCTGAAAATGGGTCGATATTAAAACACTTGAAATTTTGAACGTTCGGTGTTCTAATATAGACCCGTATGTGTGCGTATATATATATATATATATATATATATATATATATATATATATATATATACACCCCCATATATATATACACACACATACACACAGATATATATATATATATATATATATATATATATATATATGTATATATATATATATATATATGGATCTAGGATATTTGCTCGACTGAGCAATGTAAATGTAGTGTTATTTTTTTTTTTGTCACACGCTTTAACGAAAGCGCTTTTTCGATAAAAACACTTTCGTTAGTGTGTTTGGGTTTTATGGATTTGGACGTTTGCTCAGTCCTTTCGACTGAGCAAACGTCCGAATCCATAAAACCCAAACACACTTTAACAAAAGGAATGAGCAAACGTCCGAATCCATAAAACCCGAACAGACTTTAACGAAAGAGCTTTTATCGAAAAAGCGCTTTCGTTAAAGCGTGACAAAAAAAAACCACTACATTTACATTGCTCAGTCAAGCAAACGTCCTAGATCCATATATATATATACATATATATATATATATATATATATATATATATATATATATGCACACACACACACACACACACACACACACACAGGTCCTACTTTGTTTACTTTGTTTCATTGAATCTCATTTCACTGAATTTCATTTCACCCTGACCACATCGCTGAAAACACAAATTACTGAAAACCCATT
This sequence comes from Protopterus annectens, assembly GCF_019279795.1. Lineage (NCBI taxonomy): Eukaryota > Metazoa > Chordata > Ceratodontiformes > Protopteridae > Protopterus > Protopterus annectens. The sequence goes on from NC_056736.1 coordinate 646,673,062, forward strand.
TCACTGAATCTCATTTCACTCAACTGAACTTAGTATACACCGTGTAGAGTACTGTAAGGCAAGTAAAGGGTATATGCCCTTTTCCTCACTGTAGTGCGATCCTGGAGTTAGTACATATAGTTGAGGGGTGTGGTTGCACAGCTCCCATATTGTGGGGGTGGGGGGAGTAGCCTCCCACCTTGTTTGTTTTATATTGTATTTTACCATACACTTCAAAACAATACATTTTAAACAATAGACATGCTTATTTGCAACACCAATGACTAACTTTGTCCAGAAGACAATATGTACTCAAACTAGTTGGGGAGGGGGGTACACCTCCCATGCCCCCAATGTGGTGGGGGCTTTGCCCCCCACCCCCCAACTATATATACTAACCTCAGGATCACACTACAGTGGGGAAAAGGGCATATACCTTTTACTTGCCTTACAGTACTCTACACAGTGCCATATATACTAACTGCAGTTGAGTGAAATGAGATTCAGTGAAATGGGTTTTCAGTAATTTGAGTTTTCAGCGAAGTGGTCAGGGTGAAATGAAATACAGTGAAATGAGATTCAACGAAACAAAGTAGACCCATATAATATATATACATAAATGGTTCAGGTAAGTGCTGTTGGTTTTATGTTAGGGTTAGCGGTTAAGAGTTAGGGGTTAGGGCGCAGTTAGGCATGTATGCAATAGTGACAAAAATTAGGGTTAGGGAGGTAGGCTTAAGTGAGTTAGAGGTAGGGCGTGGTCAGGTGAGTTAGGGTTAGGCGCCGGGTCAGGTATGTATATATATATTAGTGTCTTTGTATATATTAGCATTATTTGTGTATGTTTCAGTTTTCAGCTTTTTGGGTTTCAGGATTTTTATTTTCAAGCTTATAGTGTTTCAGGCTTCTGATAGGGAACCATATATATATATATATATATATATATATATATATATATAAAGTTCTTTAAATTTTAAGTATAGAACACTCAGTAAAACAAACCAGAATTAGCAATTTCTCAGGTAGTAAATAGAAGATGAAATAAAGGTTATTGAATGAGTAATCGAAATGCAGTTTTCCATGAACTCACATGGTTTTATACTGTGATACTTTGATGTTCTTCATGTCTCTGGTTCCAGATCCCTCATGTGACTCACATCCATACACAGTACATTGTTTAGGGTTGTGTTTCATTTTGTCCATCCTAGTTTGTTTACTGCCTTCCTGACTGAAGCTTTTTTTCTTTCACTTATGCATTTTGTTATGACATGAATCAAGAAAATAAAAGGCTTCCTCAAAGTTTAACAGTAAATTTATAACGTTATTTATGTGTTAGAACTATTTGAAAATATCTAAAAAAAGTATAATACACACACACACACATATATATATATATATATATATATATATATATGTGTGTGTGTGTGTGTGTGTGTGTGCACAGACCACACACACACATTCACTCATTCAGCTTAGTATTTTTCACTTTGTCATTACAAATGAAAGACTTCAGATACTACCTGCAATAACCCAATACCATTCACCTGTAAGTAGGGTCATAACTGGCCTGCCGTTGCCTGTCTTGCAAGGATACCTGAAATGTGGATTCTGCTAAGAACATACAGCCTGCATTAGCAGCCAGTTGTGCCAAGAGAATTTTTTTGCTGCAAGCACCAAGGATAAATGAGGTTTTATATATTTTAAAAATGGGATTCAGAAAATGTATGCTAAATTCTCTTTGTAAGTTTTTCTTTCACTAAATATGTTTTTAGAACTTTTCTTCTGAAGCTTTCACTGAAACTGCATCTTGTATGAGGCTATTAAACATTTCTGGTAGCCAAATGCAAATAAAATAAATAAAATAAAATCTAATTGAGGACATTAAGAGCTGCTGCTAAAGGGCTATGGTTTGGCAATCTTACCATTTTTGGTTAATTTGCATGTCTCTGGATCATGTGGTGTTACCTCTGGGGCTAATCTGTATTCCCCTTTTGTAACTACCAGTGTTGGCCCATGTATCATGTTGGCACAGACACCCCTTCATTCATTCTGTCACACACATACATTCAAACACATACACTAACACACACACACACACACACAAGTACTGGGTTCGATCTCTGACACTGAATGTCAGATGGGTGAATTTCCATGTTCTCATTATATCCATATGGATTTTCCTTTGTGTAGTCCATTTCTTCCCCAACATCTCTAATGCATGCTGCTTAGCATGACATTTTGTTTAAAAAATTGACCCCAGACTTGTGCTGTAAAGTTTGTTTCTGCTGCTGCTGCTTCTTTCGGCTGCTCCTGTCAGGGATCGCCACAGCAGATCAAATGTTTCCATTTCTTCCTGTCCTCTGTATCTTGCTCTGTCACACCAACCACCTGCATGTCCTCTCTCACCACATCCATAAACCTTATCTTAGGCCTTCCTCTTTTCCTGTTACCTGGCAGCTTCATCCTTAACATCTTTTTCCCAATATACTCTGCATCCCTCCTCAGCACATGTCCAAACCAACGTAATCTTGCCTCTCTGGCTTTGTCTCCAAACCTTCCAACCTGGGCTAACCCTCTAATATATTTATTCCTAATCTTGTCCATCCTAGTCACACCCAGTGCAAATCTTAACATCTTCAACTCTGGCACATCAAGCTCTGACTCCTGCCTTTTTGTCAGTGCCACTGTCTCCAACCCATATAACATAGCTGGTCTCACTACCCTCTTGTAGACCTTCCCTTTCACTCTTACTGGTACTCGTCTGTCACAAATCACTCCTGACACTCTTCTCCACCCACTCCATCCTGCCTGTACTGTCTTCTTCACCTCTCTTCCACACTCACCATTACTCTGAACTGTTGATCCCAAGTATTTAAACTCATCCACCTTCACCACCTCTACTCCCTACATCCTCACCATTCCTCTATCCTCCCTCTCATTCACACACATATATTCTGTCTTAGTCCTGCTGACCTTCATTCCTCTTCTCTCTAGAGCATATCTCCACCTCTCCAGGGTCTTCTCCATCTGTTCCCTACTCTCACTACAGATCACAATGTCATCTGCAAACATCATAGACAAGCCTAGCCAGAGTGTGTTTGGCTTTCGCCACCTTGGAATGTGTTTACTGTGCCTTTTTTTTGTGTTTACTGTGCCCTCTTCTGTCTATTAGTGACAAGTGATCCCCAGGGATAAACCTATGATTATTTATTTCTCAGCTGTTCTGCTTCACTTGAACGTAGTAGCTGTAGCGGGGATGGATTGATTTGGATTTGGATGTCCAGCAATTCCATTAATTCAGTTTGATTGTATGTCAGGCATAGATAGCCTCCTTTGTGCAGTATGCAACTGAGTAGAGCTGGAGTTTCTTTAGCCGGAGCAGCATATGTCTGTGCATAGTCCACGCAGACTCCTGTCTGATCTCGTCTGTCAAGCTGTCCATCACCATTACAAATAAGAAAGGGTTCAGAGCTGAACCTTGATGTAATCCCTGAACCTTGATGTAATCCCACCTCCACCTTAAACGCATTCATCACTCCCACCGCAGACCTCACCGCTGTCACACTACCTTTGTACATATCCTGTACCACTCTTACATACTTCTCTGACACTCCCGACTTCCTCATACAATACCACAACTCCTCTCTAGGCACCCTGTCATATACTTTCTCTAAATCCACAAAGACACAATGCAACTCCTTCTGACATTCTCTGTATTTCTCCATCAACACTCTCAAAGCAAACATTGCATCTGTAGTGCTCTTTCCTGGCATGAAACCATACTGCTGATCACTAATCATCACCTCCCTTCTTAACCTAGCTTCCACTACTCTTTCCCATAACTTCATGCTGTGACTGATCAATTTAATCCCTCTGTAGTTAGTACAGCTCTGCACATCACCCTTATTCTTGAAAATCGGTACCGAAACACTTTTTCTCCATTCCTCAAACATCCTCTCACTTTCCAAAATTTCATTAAACAATCTAGTTAAAAACACCACTGCCATTTCACCTAAACAGCTCCATGCTTCCACAGGTATGTCAACTGGACCAACAGCCTTTCCATTCTTCATCCTCTTCACAGCTATCCTTACTTCCTCCTTGCTAATCCACTGCACTTCATGATTCACTATCCGCACATCATCCAACCTTCTCTCCCTCTCATTCTCTTCATTCATCAGCCCCTCAAAGTACTCTTTCCATCTGCTCAACACACTCTCCTCGCTTGTGAGTACGTTTCCCTTATTATCCTTTAACACCCTTACCTGCTGCACATCTTAACTAGCTCGGCCCCTCTGTCTAGACAATTGGTACAGGTCATTTTCTCCCTCCTTAGTGTACAACCTTTTATACAACTCGTCATACGCCTTATCCTTAGCCTTCGCCACCTCTCTCTTTGCCATGCACCTCATCTCCTTATACTCTTGTCCACTTTCTTCATCTCTCGGACAATCCCACTTCTTCTTCACCAACCTCTTTCTCTGTATACTCTCCTGTACTTCTTCATTCCATCACCAGGTCTCCTTGTCTTCCTTCCTCTTTCCAGATGTCACACCAAGCACCTTTCTAGCCATCTCTCTTACTAGCTCTGCTGTAGTTACCCAGCTATTCGGTAACACTTCACTGTCACCCAGTGCCTGTCTTAACTCTTCCCTAAACATCACCTCACAATTACCATTTTTCAATTTCCACCATTTGATCCTTGGTGCTGCCCTCATGCTCATCCTCCTCTTCTTGATCACCAATGTCATCCTACAAACCATCATCCTATGCTGCCTAACTACACTTTCCCCTGCCACCACTTTACAGTCTCCAATCACCTTCAGACTGGCCCTTCTACATAAGATATAATCCACCTGTGTGCATCTTCCTCCACTCTTGTATGTCACCATATGCTCCTCCCTCTTGTTAAAATATGTATTCAACACAGCCATGTCCATTCTTTTTGCAAAATCCACTACTATCTGACCTTCTGCTTCCTTTGCTTAGCACCATACCCACCCATCACTTCCTCTTCCCCTCTATTCCCTTCACCAACATGCCCATTGAAATCTGCTCCAATCACCAGTCTCTCACCCTTGGGTACAGTCATCACCACTTCATCCAACTCACTCCAAAATGTTTCTTTCTCATCCATCGCACACCCAACTTGTGGAGCATATGCACTAACAACATTCATCATTACACCATCAATTTCCAGCTTCATAAACATCACTCTATCTGACACTCTTTTCACCTCCAAAACACTCTTAGCATACTGTTCCTTCAGGATAATGCCTATGCCATTTCTCCTCCCATCCACACCATGATAAAACAATTTGAACCCACCTCCGATACACCTAGCCTTGCTAATTTTAACTCAGTTGGATTATCCATTTTATCTAACTGAAGAAAATAAAACAATTTCATCTAGGTGACCTCTTAAGCACTAAAACTGCTAACATTTATTTTCTACAATTTGATAAGACATTGAAAAGTGTCTTTGCTGTGCTAATTTGTATTACAGGGAATTTGACAAATAAGTGATTTTGTGCTACATTTTATACATACATATATAATATCAGTGGATCTGAACACAGCTGTCTAATAACTCATTTCATTAATGCAGTGTCACATTTCTCTTGGTGTAATATATACATTTACTTTCTGTCTTTACAAAGCCAACTCTTTCCCCAAAGCATTTCTCTGATTAAAACTCTCTTTTATCCCTTTCAATTGTTCACAGAATTCAAAATATATTTATTGGATAAGTGAGTCGAATGGGCCAGCACCCTTTCTGTAAATTAGTAACGTATGTGATCTGTCTTATAAACCCATTACCCAAATTTCATACTATGCTCCCAGTCACTTCTTAATATACTTATATAATTCCATGAAGAATCTAAATGTACATCATGTTACTAGCGGAGCAAGACACAGCCTAAGAGAAAGTGTGAATAATCAGGAGATGTACTCATTTGGTAACATATATAACAAACTGAGAGAGAGATGTTTCAGTGACTACTAGTATGGATTATTCTGTTAAAAATATAATGTACAAATAATCAATTGCCTTTAAAGCTAATTTGATGATATGAGTTTGATTTCTGCAACTTCCAAATCTATACTATGTAACAGTGTTTAGTTATCTGACTGGTGTGTATCTGACTAGTGTACTGGGGTTATCCTTGAAAAAGTAAACTGATGTCAGCCTATTGGTATGAAGGGAATTTTCTCATTTATAGTGCAACAGACATTCATGTAACAACACAGGAACTAAGGACCAAGATAGTGAGGGACATGGAGAGGCAGGAGACCTAGGGGAACAGTGTGAGAATCTTTTGCTAAAGAAATGTGACCTGATAAGAACCAGTGGCTAATTCTTGAGAAAGATGGATATGGAGAAATGTAGGGCATAATATCCTGGAGCCATGATGGTTACAGGTTTCTTTCCTTCCTCATCCAACTTTGCTAAGACATAGTGATGAGAAACATGTTTCCCATTTGAAAGAAAAGATCCACAAAGAGATGACACAGATTACAAAGGGACGTTATGAGAGGATAATGGAAACTAATTTCTGAGATCTGCAACGACCTGTAAAGAAAAACATATCTGAGAAAAGAGAGTCAATTGTGCCTAGTAAGTCCTACACAGTTAATAAAAAGAATAAAAAAAAAGTAATATTTTTTTTCAGTTAGGGTGTACTATGTCTTATTGTAATACATGAGCTATAACATACCAGACTGCATATTTCAGCATAAAACTCATAGTCAAGTATACAAAAGCTCAAAACACGAGCATTCAGGAAACAGGTTTTCCTTGCAAATGAAGTCCAACAAAGTAAAACAAATGTTTTACAGGGGACATGAAGCTTTGCACCCCCCAAACACATACACCTTATGTATATAGTGTCACTCTGTAATTGTCTTAGTTGGAGAAAGCATTCATTTATCAAACTTAAAATTATATATATATATATATATATATATATATATATATATATATATATATACACACACACACACACACACACACACAAGTTTTGATTGTAAATACACCACAACACAGAAGCAGGTAGTACCCAGCAATCTATATGCCTAAATCAAGGTAAACTGCTAGATACAAAGTATGTTAAAAGTAATAGTGGCATGGCTGGAGCTTAGTGTGGCCTACACAAAAGAATATACTTTTTGTCCTGTCTTAGGACTTCAAAGGCAGAAAGTCACAGCATCTTCTACATCCAACACCTGCCACTGACAAGTCTGACATCTCTTCTACGGGATATTGGCACTTGTAGTTACAAAGAAAGGACTGCATTGAAGGCATGATCAGATGGCAATATATTCAGCCAAGAGATACCAGCAAAATACATTTGTTGCATCTGTTTCTACTTTAGAATAACACATCCAAGGGTTGCACCAACGCAGACAATGAATAGTTTTGATCTGTTTCCTTGCAAACCCACGCTCTTTAAGCATCTGTACTAGGAACCTAAATTTACAAATATACAAGACACATTGAAGGGATAGGTTTGTAACTCAAAGTATTCCCAGCCTGTGGAATAAATTCCCACTACAGGTCAAAAAAGTACTAGTTTGCCTTTAAAGCTAATTTGACGACTGGATAGGTAAACAAACATTTATACCAGGGATTTTGTGTACGGCCCTGCTTGCTTTGAGAAGTGACAGCATTAAGTGATTGCAAGAACTTTTAAGAGTGTCTAGTTAAAGGTGAATATGGTTAAGTTTCTAAGGATCACTTGCCTGGTATTGTTCTTATGTTCTTAACAAAGGATGCTGATCCATCACATGACTTAATTCATGTTCAGTTAATAATGAGATGGCTTGCTGTAGGTATCCAAAGAAAAAGGATGCAGTTTCTAAAACTTTGTTAAACATAGAGCTATAAAGCTATTTCAAAGTTTAGCATTCCAAAAAGATGCTTCTGTTCAACAGAATTACTGGGGAGATTCTGGAAGACTCCTAAGTAGCTTGTGATTAGCCTGGGTCTAGCTGCCCACCTTCCTCTTGATCACAAAGATGGCTCTCAACAGAACCCTCATGAATAATTAATTACTCTTAATGGTGCATTGCAGCCCTGAGTCATTTGGAGAAACATTGCTGTCCCATCCCACTGATCTGTTTTTATATTATAGGTTCATAGGTTCATACTAGGCTATCTGCCCTAGGGCATTTATAAGCCTAGCCAGAGTGTGTTTGGCTTTCGCCACCCATTTTAAAATTAATTTTGCTATGCCCTTTTTCGAGGTTAGTATACTGTGCCTCTGTCTAACAGTGACACAGAAGTGATACCTGGGGTAAACCTACGATCCCCCATCCACTCATCAAGATTCCTCTTGAAGAGAGTCAATGAGGGACTCTGCCTAACCTGGACTGGGATTTTATTCCAGAGTGAAGGGAGCCTCTGGTTTATGAATCTGTCCCTCCAGCATGTCCTATTTATTTCAGTGCTGAGGTTCAAGTCTCTTGAGTGCGTAGCTCGATGGGATTTGGATTTTCTGAGGTGCAGCATGTCCATTAATTCCGGGTTGGACATGGCTTTATACGTCAGGCACAGATCGCCTCTGAGCAGGCGGTATGCCACTGAGTAGACCTGGAGTTTCTTTAACCGGGCAGCATATGGCATCTGTTTGAGCCCTTTGATCCTCTTGGTGAGGTACTTTTGGGGTCTTTCCAGTTGCTGCAGGTGTCTGGTAAGGTACATCCCAAAAGGGGCATTGTACTCAATTATGGGCCTGATGAGGGATGTGTAAAGAGGCACAATGACCTCCCCTGATCTAGATGTGAATCCCTTCATGATTAGGTGGGCTATATAAAATCTTTTTCTAACCACTTTGGCCACATGGTTGTCAAATGAGAGATTGCTATCAACTTGGGTCCCCAGGTCCCTAATTACTTCTTCTGTACTTAATGGATTACCACCTATGTGGTAATTTGTGGGCACTTTGTTTTTGCCAAAGGGGATGACTATACACTTTTTGGCATTTAGCTTGAGGCCATGGCTCTTGCACCAGTTGTCTGTTTCTATGAGGCCCTTTTGGAGGATGCTTGTGTTGGCTGGAGAGTCGATTATAGCACCCAGTTTGCAGTCATCTGTGAACTTGGTCAGCCACAGTCCTTCCGTGTTTGCCTGTACCTCCGAGAAATATATACCGAACAGGAGAGGTCCCAGGACTGAGCCTTGTGGGACGCCACTTGTAACTGGCTTGGAGTCTGACATGGCTCCAGCAATTCTAACCATGTGGGTGCTGTCCTTGAGCCAGTTTGCAATCCATCTAGTGACATAGGGGTTTATATTTAAGCTGGTGAGCTTATCTATAATGCCCGAGTGGGATATTGTATCGAAGGCTTTTGCGAGGTCCAGGTAGGCTGTGTGGACCACCTTCCCCTCATCAATGGCCTTGGTGACTGCTTCAAAGAAATCAACCAGGTTTAAGAGGCAGGATCTGCCCTTAACAAAGCCGAACTGGGTAGGATCCAGTGTCTGTAGGTCCCCAATATCTTTTTTTATGAGGTCCATGATGATCCTTTCCATAGCTAGTCAGGCTTATAGGGCGATAGTTTCCAGGATCTGTTGAGGCACCACCTTTGTGGAGATGGACCACTGTTGCTGTACGCCACTCTTTGGGTACATATCCTGTGGTAAGGCTGTGACTGAACAGTAGTTTTATGTTTGGGTTTAGCTCTTCTTGGAGTTCATGTAGGACACAGCCCGGGACACTGTCTGGTCCCATTGATGTTGTGTTTTTTGCTTTGGAGAGGGTGGCTCTTACCAGAGCATCTGAGATGTCAGGGGGGCAGCACTCTGCTGGGATAGATATTTGCCCTTTTGGTGGGGAGGGGGGGGAGTTTGTGCTGAACCTGTCAGCTAGGATGTTGGCAATGTCTGTGGGTTTGGTGTATTTTTTGTCATTTTGGACTAATTCTGAGCATATCTGGGAATTCCCACCCAGGTTCCTAACATAACTAAAGAAAGCCTTGTGATTATCCTTAGTGTCCTGTGCAATTTTTCTCTCAAAGCTGGCCTTAGACGATTTTATGAGTGCCCGTAGTTTTTTGCTAACACCGATCAGAGATGCCTTCCCTTTTTGGGATTTTGCTCTATCATGTAGTAGCTTCCTCTTTCTATTGTATAGTTTGTTTATGGATGGGGTCCACCAGACAGGATGTCTATCTTTGGAGGATTGGTTCTTGGTTTTATTTGGGATTGCATGATCCATGCATTCCTGAAGGTGTTCATAGAATGCATTTATAAAGGATTCTGCGGTCTGGGCCATATTTTCCACAGGCCCGGGGGCTTTGAAGGATTCCACCTCGGTTTTGAGGAGTGTGAAATTTGCTTTAGAGAAGTTTTTCACTGTGGTTTTCAGGGCAGGGGGTGGGGTCGGGATGTGAATATCCAGTGAGATTAGTTTATGGTCTGATCTTACCAGTGAGGGATACACTTCTGGTCTGGAGCATAGAGTCCCCATGTTGGTGATGATCAGGTCCAGTATGTTTTCCCCTCTTATGGGAGTGGTAACAAGTTGTTCCATAGCATTTGAGTTTATAAATTCTAGGAACCTTTGAGCTAGGGTGTTGGAGCTAGAGTAATGCTCCCAGTCTATGTTTGGGTAGTTGAAGTCGCCCAATATAATGGTGTTTGGAGAGACCTTCATATTTTCCAGTGTTCTCAGGAAGGCCGAGTGGGGTTCCTGGGTTTGGGAGGGTGGTCTGTAGCAGGCTATAAACTGGAAGGCAGTTTTACCCACTGTTAGTTGCACATGGATGGTCTCTGATGCTTCGTGCTGTGACACCAACCTGGAAGTGTGAGTATCTTTGACTAGTATTGATACCCCCCCCTTTTCTGGTTCGGTCCAAGTTTTGGGGACGAAAAGCATGGTATGAGGTATAACCTGGTAGTGCTGGGGTGCTCTCAGGAGCCTTGAACCAGGTTTCTGTTACTGCACAGATATCGATGTTCTCCATGCTAAGGAAAGTTTTGAGTGCATGCATCTTGAGGTTTAGACTTCTGGCGTTGAGTAGCATTACTCTTAGTTTCTTATCCCTTGTGATACCTATGGAGGTGGGTTTGTCTTTTGAGCCTTGCCTAAAAAAGGCACTATGTGGGTAGCAAGAGCCTTTGCCAATATCCGAAAGCCCAGGGGTGACAGGTGCAAGCCATCCCTAGCGAAGCATCGTGGCTTGTCGAGCATGTCATCCCAGGCTGACAGACATTGGATCCCCTTTGAATGACACCAATACTTAAGCCAGTTGTTGAAATTGATCATCTTGTCTTCATATTGTGGCATAATTCTTGGTGAGGGTAAGATGCTACTCAAGGTCAGGGTCATACCAGCCTGAGCCACATGCTCAGAGAGCTCCTCTATGTCTCTTTTCATGTAATCCAGGGAGGTATGTCTCAGGTCATTCACACCAGCATGGACAATGACTGAGTCATATTTGTACTTGCCTTGGAGTGACCTGAGTGCTTGTGTTATGTGGCCGATCCTAGCGCCTGACAGGCAGCTCACCGTGGCCTTCTCTTTGTTCAGCCTGGTGAGCAGGACGTCAGTGTGCCTGATGATAGAGTCACCTATTACAAGTGTATCAGGTGTGTTGTTTAGCCTTAAGGGCTGTGACTGTTTGGCACACTGGCTTTGTGAGCTATGTGTTGCACGTGTTTTGTTTTGGGGTAGCGGTTGCTTCGGTGTCTGCTTTGGAGGTCTCTGCTGTTTAGGCAGATTTTTATTTAGAGCCTCCGAGTATGTTTTTGTGTGTTTACGTGTTTGGTTTGCTGTCGTGGTAGGTCTATGTGAGACTGGAATTGTAGTGAGTGTGGTTTCCTTCTCCTCCTGACAGGTTTCGCCAGTACTGAGTTGAGAGAGCTTAGCCTCCAGTTTGGCTATATGGTTGCATCTCTCACATGTGTTGGAATTTGTTGGGAGGAGGAGAGGGTTGTCTGTGTACATGAGGCAGTTGTAACATTGCCTCAAGATTCCCGGATTCACCAGCTGGACCAGAGGAGATTGACAACTGACCTTTGGGCATGCTAGAATAGTATTGGGAATTCCTTTATAATTGAAAAAAAAGGGCCAATGGGGAACAAGGTACTCAAGAGGAGTTTGTGAGGTTGTAGTGCTTTTAATTTTTTAGTGCTGACTTATATAATTGCTTTAGTGAGCAAGTGCCAGGTAACTTAAATGCAATGTGTTACAGGTAACTTAAATGCAAAAATGACAAACAGTAACTTTTTTTCAAGTGAAACAAGGAAATAAGTACAGTAAGCAATGCAGATGTCACTAGGGATCCACAGAAGCACTGAAAAGCCGCATTTTATTTGGAATTAGCATTTCAGGGAAATAACAAGCAAACAACAAGCATACAAACAAAGCTAGATTCAGCAAGCCTGGATCTAGTCTATGCTACAGCAAACAAGGTGTACCAATTCCAGTAAGAAACAGTTCAAATATGCAGGCACTATAAGCCTTTAACCAGAAATTCCCAGCTCAGAAGGGCAGAGTCCAGCCTCTCCTCCCACAAGAGTGCAGACCATGAACCTTCTTAATGTAAAATAACTGGCCTGAAGCCCAAGTGCTTAAACCAGAACTAATACACTTTTAGAATAACAGACACTGAGCCCTCAATCAGCAGTTCCCAACTTGGAAGGATGTAAGCTACCTGTCCTGCCACCACAGTGCAGGCCACAAACCTTCCTAATGTAAAACAACTGGTCTGAGCCCAAGTGCCTAATCCAAAAGACTTAGAATGATAGCTACACTTTAATCAAGTTACTACCAAGCAGTAATAAATACAATTGAATACTTTAAAGAATGCCTGGATTAGTGCTCAAGTTATACAAACAAAACTAGATTCAGCAGGCCTGGATCTAGTCTATGCTACAGCAAACAAGGTGTACCAATTTAGTAAGAATCAGTACAAATATGCAGGCACTATAAGCCTTTAACCAGAAATTCCCAGCTCAGAAGGGCAGAGTCCAGCCTCTCCTTCCACATGAGTGCAGACCACGAACCCTCTTAATGTAAAATAACTGGCCTGAAGCACAAGTGCTTAAACCAGAATTAGTACACTTTTAGAATAACAAACACTGAGCCCTCAATCAGCAGTTCCCAACTCAGAAGGGTGTAAGCTACCTGTCCTGCCACTACAGTACAGAGCACAAACCTTCTTAATGTAAAACAACTGGTCTGAAGCCCAAGTGCTTAAACTAAAAGGCTTAGAGTGAGTTACACCAAGCAGTAATAAATACAATTGAGTACTTTTAAGATGACGCAAAAGCAAAATAAAGTAGGAATAAACACAAATATAGTAAAAGCAGATACATTTTTTTTTTTTTTTTGAGTGAGCAAATGAGATGGGCCCAGGAGGAGTATCCAAGTGCAAATTTACAAGAGGGGCGGGCAGTTTCAAAGCCACCAAGATTAACACCAACACAAAAACAGGGAGGGTGGGTGGGGACCTACTGAAAAAACAGTCAACTTCCAGGTAGATATTGCTCAATGCAACACAAACAAATTACTAATAATACATCCAAGGGTTGCACCAACACAGACAATTAACCGTAGCTGCTCTACATTTGGCATTCTTTGCTAGAGGTCCAGAGTGTTTCTGCTTCAGTCCAAGCCTTCCAAAGCTAAGAATAAAAAATTAAGCTTATTTTGAGCTTGATCTGCACTTTCTTATCTATATTTTACTGTTTTACTGCATTAATTTGTGTCTTCTTGACTGTTTTTACTGTTTGTGTCTGTTTATTGCCTGCACTTGTCTTGCAGTGAAATATCACTTAGATTAGCATAGACTAGATCCAGACTTGCAGAATCTAGCCTGTTTTTCATACACAAACTCAGGTTCACCTATCTTACGTTAAGAAAGGCTCCCCTACACCCTTGTGGCAGAAGAGTATGGATATAGCCCTGTCTGAGTTCAGTATTGCTGGAGGAAGGATCATTATGTGATTTCCTATTGACAGACTAGTTTAAAACTGTTAAATTTCACCTGAATATAAGCCTCACATTTGCATGTTTTTTGGCTAAGTTAAGCAGAGCTGCTCTGTGTTTGGCATCATTTGCCAAAGGTCAAGAATGCTTATGTTTGAATCCATGCCATCAAAAGCTAAGAACAAGAATTTAAGCCTATTTTGAGTTTGATCTGCACTTCCTGTTTTACTGCATTAATTTGTACCTTTTTGAACATTTTCATACACTTGAACTCAAATGCAGCCATCTCACATCAAGAAGTTCTCTCCTTCACCTTTGTGGCAGAAGAGTGTGGGTATAGCCTTGTTTGAAATTGGGGTTGCTAGAGGAAAGATCATGGTGTGATTTCCTAATGGCAAACTACTTTAAAATTGCTTTATTTTACCTGTACATAAGCCTTGCATTTGCGAGTAGCTGTGCACCACACAATGGGAGGGGTTAGCAGTGCCTTGTATAGACGCAAATGTCTAGAAACACTTTTTTCCCTAGACTCCAGTCAGTGAAACCCTCCCAGGCTTCCCTGCTGCTCTTCAGGCAACTGAGCTGAGCAGTGTCGCCACACATTTCCTTCCAGTGTCGCCACACGTTTCCTTCCAGTGTCGCCACACGTTTCCTTCCTGATCTTCTATAGAATTAAGTCGCCTTGTTAATCCCACAGCAATAGCTGATCTAATTTGCCCTCTCACAAAGTAGTACTTAGGAAGTAACTGTTACTATAGACAATTAGTTGCCCAGCATTTCTTCAGCCAGCCTGACTGACATGGGCATCCTGAAGCAATGTAGCAATTGCCTCATGTATATCACAACCACCTGCTCCTACAGCAAACAAATACAGTATGTGAGAGATATAACTATACCATGAAACTAGAATCAGTCCTCTCACATAACAATAAACTAGACATCAGACAGGTTTGCCAGCACACACACACACCTCTCCTCTTACACAAGATAAAGTCAAGACACATAATCCCACATACACAGAGGTACCCATAAAGAACCTACCAAAAGACCAAAGTACTCTCAAGCACGAACAACCCACACATACTTGTACATTAATTGAATCCACCATTACACATAATACACATATCAGTGTCTCAGCAATTAAGCCCCTAAGGCAAAACCTAATGTCCTGGTCATAGGCGACTCACTAGTGATATGCACAGATGTCCCCCTCATCAAGTTGGATAAGGAGAAGGTTACAGTCAGCTGCCTGTCAGGTGCCAGGATCCATCAAGTCACACACACACTCAAGTCACTCAGAAACAATTACTGTTATGACTTTCTCATAGTACATGTTGGAGTGAATGATTTGAAATGTACCTCTCTTTACTATATGAAGACAGAGATGACAAAACTCTGATTATGTGTCCCAAGCAGTTACGTTCCTAGCCCTAAGCAGCATCCTACCTTCACCATGGATGATGCCACAATACAGACAAAAAAGATTGATTTTGACAATTGGCTTAGCTTCTGGTATCACTCCAAGGGGATCCAGTATCTGTCAGCCTGGGAAACCATGGTCGACACAAAACAATGCTTTGCCAGAGATGGCCTTCACCTGTCTCCTCAAGGCTTTCAGATACTGGCAAGGATGATTGCCTCCCTAAAGTGCCTTTTTTAGGCTATGTCACAAAAACAAAACTTCTGATGTAAGAAAATCTACTAGAGACAAACTCAAGGTCATGCTGCTTAATGCTAGGAGCCTATAAATTAAATTGCACTCTCTGGAAGCCCTCCTCACCTTGGAAGATGCTGACATCAGTGCAGTCACTGAGACTTGGTTCAAGGCTGCAGAGAGCACTCTGGCCATACAAGGCTGCAATGCCTTTCACATGTTCAGACCTCAAATCTAGCATGAAAGAATCAAAGGAAGAGGTGTATCAATTTTCATTAAATCTAAATATACCTTGAGACTGGTGAAACAGTACAACTCTCTTGAGCTACTCCAGGTCCAAATAAAATATCCTACCATATCATAACTAGCTACAGGTCCTCACTGTGAACCAGGAGAAGCATACCACTTAAATGAGTTTGCTAGAATGACTCAATATACAGCCAAACACCTTGGTCATGGGAGACTTCAACTACCCATCCATCGACTGGGTGACTTACGCGACTTATGCGAGCACAAGCATGATCACTTTGAAGTTCCTGGACTTTCTTAATTCAAATGCCCTGGAGCAGTTAGTATGCAACACAACAAGGGGATCAGATGTCCTAGACCTAGTACTCACCAACATGGGGGGGTCACTGCACTATCCCTAGTATGTTGCCCTCCCTTGATAAGTCAGACCATAAATCTGTCTCATTTAAAGTAAAGATCAGTCCTGACACCCCCACAAGAGCAAAACTACTGAACAATTTCTCCAAAGCAAACTATAGCCTTTTAAGTGACAGTGTAAAAGATTTCAAAGACTCTGTTAACACAGCCAACAAAGAGTCAGATGAGTACACAAACACCCTAAATAGCCACTTAAACAAATGCATTGACTCAGCTGTACCCAACAGGACTAAAACTCTCCTCTTGAAAAAAAACAAGCCACCAAGGTGGACTGCAAGTATAAATAAGTTATATAACAAAAGAAAGAAACTGATATCTAAAAACAAGAGGGAAATTACTCAGCAAAGGAAGAATACCCTCCACAGCTTGAACAAGCAAATCAGAAGCCTTGTGTAGTCCTCTAAAGCCAGTCATGATATTAAATTAGCACCCCTAACTAAAGACAATCATAAGGCATTCTTTAGCTACGTCCAAATCCTAAAAGGACATGCCCAGCTGTGTGCTGAACTTATTGTGGATGGTGCCACTGACAGTGAAACTGAAGAAATTACCAACCAGCTACCTGACAGATTTTGTGATAACTTCACCACCTTGACCCTACCGGCCATACCCCATAGAATTCCTGACACCAGTAATCTATCAAGTATCTCCAAAGAACAGGTCATACAAATGCTTTCCAAGGCCAAAAATACAGCCTCTATGGGACCAGATAACATCCCAGGCTGCTTACTAAACAATCTAAAACAAGACCTAGTGGAACCAGTTAGCACTCTCTTTAATCACAACCTGAGCACTGGTTTTGTGCTGGTGGAGTGCAGAACAGCAATAGTAATCCCCTTGCACAAAGGGGGTCCATCAGCCAACCCTGGGAACTATAGACCCATTAGCTTGACCAGTCTTATCTGCAATGCCATGGAAAGAATCATCATGGACCTTATCAACCAAGACACAGGCAACCTTCAAACTCATGACCTCACCCAGTTTGATTTTGTTAATGGTAGATCTTGCTTACTAAACTTGATGGACTTCTTTGAGGATGTTACTCAAGTCCTGGATACAGGGAAAGCAGTTCATACCACTTACCTTGATTTAACCAATGTGTATAGCACAGTTCCCCACTCAGAGATCATTGAGAAACTCTCCCAGCTGGGGATTAATCCATACATCACTAGATGGATAGCCAACTGTCTCAATGATAGAATGCACACTGTCAAAGTTGGAGAGTCCGCTTCCACTAGTAGATTAGTTACCAGTGGTGCACCACAAGGATCTGTACTGGGCCCTCTACTGTTTATAATCTATTTCTCTGAAGTCCAGGCTAAAGTATATGGCCTGTGGCTTACCAAGTTTCCAGATGACTGTAAACTAGGGCAATCATAGAGTCCCCCAATGATGTTGTAAACTGATGTCTATATATTACAGAAGGGAATGACACAAACAAATGACTGGTGCTAAAGCCATGGTCTAAAACTAAATGCAAAAAAAAAAAAGCCTCATTATCCCCTTTGGCAAAGTAGTAGCCTCTGCTAATTATGATATAGATAGCACCCCTCTAAGCTCAAATGCAGTGATGCGAGACTTGGGAACATGAGCTGATAGCAATCTAAACTTCAATCAACATGTATCCATAGTGGTAAGGAAAGCCTTCTACACTGCACATCTCATAAATAAGGACATTACATCCAAGACCAATGAGGTCATAACTCCACTGTACTTGACCCTTTTCAGACCAATAATTGAGTAGAATGCTCCCTTCTGTATATACCTCACCAGACACCTGCAGCAACTGGAGAGGCCACAGAGGTTTCTAAGGTTTCTAACAAAGAGAATCCAGGGCCTCCAAAATATGACCTACATGGAAATACTGAAAGCCCTATCACTGTACTCTGTGTAATACAGGCTGTTGAGAGGTGACCTGTACCTGGCCTGCAGGGCAGACTCTGACCCTGTCCTAATGGAAATGCTGCACGTCTGTAAATCAAATGGGACAAGAGTCACTCACTCCGAGGATCTCA
This sequence comes from Protopterus annectens, assembly GCF_019279795.1. Taxonomy (NCBI): domain Eukaryota; kingdom Metazoa; phylum Chordata; order Ceratodontiformes; family Protopteridae; genus Protopterus; species Protopterus annectens. Next base: position 646,691,313 of record NC_056736.1, read on the forward strand.
ACCTGGTATATGACATTATCTCCCAGAGACTGCCACTCCTCTGGAATAAGGTCCCACTTCACATGCAGCAGAGCTCCTCAATGACCTGATTTAAGTGAAACCTTGACAATTGGATGGGTAACCATAAATTTACCTCAGGGGTGGCACCTAGAAAACATGATTAAATCTGTAACTACTTTCATCAAGCAAAAATATTTCCATTTGACTGTTAGATAAATTCAGCCCAGAATCTAGGCCAAAGTTCAGTGCCAGGATGTGAAGATGTACTGAAGTGTGTTACGAGTTCACGGTAGGCGATGAGGCCACAGTTGGCTGAGTATCAAATCACTTTCCCTAAGATAAACGTACTACACCCTCATTTTGGAATAGTATTGGAAAAGATTATCTTTGTTATGGATCCTGTGTCAACATAACACCTTTACAGCAGTACCTTTCATTAATGTAGAGGGAAAAAAAGACTGCAGAACTGAGAGTGCAGATATTACTGATAACTCACCTGTGTACTTGTAATTAATAATTGTTTAAGAGAATATTCAATTATAATTCCTCGGCACTCCCAGACAACAACACATTTTTTCTGGGTTACGGAGGATAGGAGAATGTCACATTTTCTTTCCACAGAAATTTCATCCAAGCATGAACAATGTCTGTAAAGTACAATATTAAATAAGCATACAGAGAAAGAAAACTAGATAAGTGGATAGATAGATACAGCAATACCTGCATACACATATTTATATATGTGTTTCTGAGTGTATGCATATAAATAAACAAATACATACATAAAAGGGTACTTGAATATACACACACACACACATATATATATATATATATATATATATATATATAGAGAGAGAGAGAGAGAGAGAGGGAGAGATGCATACATACACACACAGACACACACTCACAAAAAGATTTTTTTTTTAATGCAAAGGGTATTTTCATTGTGAAGTCATTCTTTTTTAAACAGTTTTGTGCTGAGATCACAATAGTGTCAACATCAAGTCAGAGAGATGTGTATATGTACCACTTACAAGCAAAAACACACACAGTCGACTTAAATAATACCAACCACATATGGTCAAAAACATGGAGGTTGACATGTCACTGTTGAATGTGCCAAGAAACAGCCTTAGTACATGCTATTTCTTACATTCTAAAAACAAAATAAAATATTGTTTTTGGCAAGTAGCCAAGCCCCCCTGCCTCCCTCCCCCCCACACACACATATTCCCTCTGTATACTAAGTCCGATATCATACAAACATGGGGTAAAGGCAAATTTGTCAACCTCTGAAGTTGTGTAGTCTCACACACCTGTTAATCAGCTGGCTAGTGATCCATATGCATTTCACCAGGTGACTTCCACCCATGTATATAGACAGAGATAAAGATATAGATACAGATATATAACTGCAGTTGGCACAGAGGGTTAAGGCTATGAGTTGTGGTACAGGGGTTGATTGCCTCAGCACTCATTTGCCTACTGTGTGACATTGTGCCACTCACTTAACCAGACATTACTCTCTATTTGCCCTTGAAAATAAACCAAATATCCCATGGGCCTACCTATAGGTATTAGTAGTAGTAGTATTAGATATAGATATTTGTTAATGGGAAAGCCACAGGAATGATGATCTGATGCATCTCGGTTCAAGTCCTAGTTTAAGCATGTACTTCTTTAATGCTGTGCTCTCAGTCTTTGAGCTGGGGCTCAAATGTACCAGTTTCACATGCAAAAAACATATACATATCCTTCCTACACTTAATGTCCCTAACATGAAACAAAACATAGCTTATCAGGCACCAAAAAACTTTATTTGTAATTCCTTACAACAAGCACTTTTGTCTGTAGGCTTCTTCAGAAAAATGAATGCAAATAGGTTCCGGGTAAAAGCATATGATCTTATTAACCCATATAAACTCTAAAATTAATGCTATGACTTTCTGCATTTTATCTGGCATTTAAGATCAATTATTTTATTAATGCGCACAATGGGTAGCATTTTTGCTGAACAGCAAGAAGTTCTCCTGTTCGGTTCTTGGCTGGGGTGCCATCTGTGTAGAGTCTGCATGCCCTCCCTGTGTTTTCATGTTTTTTTTTTTTTTCTGGGGGCTCCTGTTTCCTCTCATATTCCAAAGACATGCAGTAGGTGAATTGGACACTGTAAACTGGCTGTGAGTGTGAGTGCGCATGACTGTGTGTGTGTATAGAAGAACAAACACGGCAGGACTAGCTACCTGTAGTATGGACATTGGCTCTAGATGATTGGCACTGCTGATGTAACACCCCAACCCTATATGTGCAAATGGGAAAAACTGGTGATGGATGGATATTATTAGTGATTGGCAGGTATTTGGGCAGGTATTTGGTCAAACTGTCAAACATATTCGTTTTATCTGATAATGTTTTTATATCACCGCATTTTGTGCCCATCAAATTAATATCTAAAGTTAAGACATATATTTGAATGTCTATACAACATTTTGTTAGCATTTATATTTTAAGTTCATAACTAAACTCATATATCCCAGCTTGCAGTTCATTGGGGCAGTCCTGAATATATAAAAAAAAAGATGAATATTCTGAGCATGTTGCTACTTAACTCCTTTAATAAACAAGAAAAGTGACCTGGTACATTTGCCCCAATTCCAAAAGACTTGCTCTCAGTATAAGTGACCACTTACACTGACAGCAGGACAAAAGCAGGTGTTTTGAAATATAGTCCCTGTACTTAGCTTGTTTATTGATAGGTCTTACACTAAAGTAAGTCACTTACATTGTGAGCAGGTCTTTTGGAGTTAGGGCATACTTACACTGAGAATAACTTTTTTTGAAACCTAGCCCTTTGTTTTAATGCACTGACATTGTGCACAAAATCCATACAGAATAATAGCTTTGTCGTAGCAGGTATCTGTTTAGAAAATTTGTGTTAAATAACTGTATAATTGTGACATCTTTTACTTACAAGGGCAGGCACTTACCTAACTTTTCTTATAATTTCTTCATGTCCAGCTAAAATTCTCCTTCTATTGATGCTAACATCCTTAATAGCACTAGAATCAAGTCTGAAGGGTAATGTCATAAACAAAACCAGTTGTGCTCATCTGTAATTGCATTACCTACATTAATGTTAAATTCACTAAACACGGTCATTAGTAACTTCCATTTACACTCACTTTTGCCATACCCTTAGATCAATCATATTGGCAAATAATATCAGGATGATAATTTCTATTAAAAAAAACTTTCTTTTGATCAATTAACTTTATTAGCAATATATTTTTCAACAGTGTACCTGCTAGTTTTAACTGCCAGCCCCTTTTTAATGTTCTTATTCATGTGATTAGGGTACATTAGTCATAATGATCAGTCTTAAAGGTCTTTCAAAATATCCTAGTCAATGGCCTACTCAAATTGTGGGCTTTATAATAGGTCCCCATCCAAATAATTCATTTTCTATTTTTCATATCTGAAGGAAATTTCAAATAGTGAAGTATATTGATTCATATGTAAAATAAATAAATAATTCTAGTACAAAAATGTCATCTATAAGACATATTAAGCTTATGGATAATTTACTTAATCCAGTTAGAAGATTGTGTGGATCAGCTCAATTAAATACCACTAGTGCTGTCAAATACACTATTTGCAAATTGGTGAGAACTAATTGTGTCTAAGCTAAAGGTTCAGTTTTGGAAATCTACAATAATACTACAATAGCACACATTATGTATAGATCAAGGAGATGAGGAAAATATTATTAGCATTCAAAAATGGCATTTTACTTCAATTAGACCCTCCAAGAATGCTTGAAATTGTGTAGTAATATCAATAACTAACATGTCACAATATAGGGATTGTTGTGTTTTGACCAAAGCCAGTTCATATGTCAGTCTCAGAAGTTGTGTTAAAATAGAGGAAACACAACACCCTGTTTAAATTCCAAAGCTAGTACCACAGTATGCAAGGTCAGTCTAACAGCTTGATCTATCTGTTTTGAAAGCAGTTATCAGAAAAAAACTAAATGCTGGATAAAAAGGCATACAGATTTAGCTCTCATGCTTGAAACATTTTATTTTTTGTCATTTGTGTGTTAGCTCAAATGCTTCTGTCTTTTTTTTAGGGGTAGCCTGGGACAAGGACTTACATAAATTCATACAGATTGTATGTGGAAACTAACTCACGGGCTCAAAACCAGGAATGCAATCTGAAGCCTGTTTGTAGATCATAAACTTAGGACCACAGGAACATGGAAACTATACTAGGCAAGCAATTACAGGGACCATAAAAGGTATATCCATATACAGCGTAATCACATTTAAAAGGTATATCCATATACAGCGTAATCACATTTAAAAGGTATATCCATATACAGCGTAATCACATTTAAAAGGTATATCCATATACAGCTTTAAGTAATCACATTTAAAAGGTATATCCATATACAGCGTAATCACATTTAAAAGGTATATCCATATACAGCGTAATCACATTTAAAAGGTATATCCATATGCAGCTTTAAGTAATCACATTTAAAAGGTATATCCATATACAGCGTAATCACATTTAAAAGGTATATCCATATACAGCGTAATCACATTTAAAAGGTATATCCATATACAGCTTTAAGTAATCACATTTAAAAGGTATATCCATATACAGCGTAATCACATTTAAAAGGTATATCCATATACAGCTTTAAGTAATCACATTTAAAAGGTATATCCATATACAGCGTAATCACATTTAAAAGGTATATCCATATACAGCGTAATCACATTTAAAAGGTATATCCATATACAGCGTAATCACATTTAAAAGGTATATCCATATACAGCTTTAAGTAATCACATTTAAAAGGTATATCCATATACAGCGTAATCACATTTAAAAGGTATATCCATATACAGCTTTAAGTAATCACATTTAAAAGGTATATCCATATACAGCGTAATCACATTTAAAAGGTATATCCATATACAGCGTAATCACATTTAAAAGGTATATCCATATACAGCTTTAAGTAATCACATTTAAAAGGTATATCCATATACAGCTTTAAGTAATCACATTTAAAAGGTATATCCATATACAGCTTTAAGTAATCACATTTAAAAGGTATATCCATATACAGCTTTAAGTAATCACATTTAAAAGGTATATCCATATACAGCGTAATCACATTTAAAAGGTATATCCATATACAGCTTTAAGTAATCACATTTAAAAGGTATATCCATATACAGCGTAATCACATTTAAAAGGTCAGCGTAATCACATTTAAAAGGTATATCCATATACAGCTTTAAGTAATCACATTTAAAAGGTATATCCATATACAGCGTAATCACATTTAAAAGGTATATCCATATACAGCTTTAAGTAATCACATTTAAAAGGTATATCCATATACAGCTTTAAGTAATCACATTTAAAAGGTATATCCATATACAGCTTTAAGTAATCACATTTAAAAGGTATATCCATATACAGCTTTAAGTAATCACATTTAAAAGGTATATCCATATACAGCTTTAAGTAATCACATTTAAAAGGTATATCCATATACAGCTTTAAGTAATCACATTTAAAAGGTATATCCATATACAGCGTAATCGCATTTAAAAGGTATATCCATATACAGCGTAATCACATTTAAAAGGTATATCCATATACAGCTTTAAGTAATCACATTTAAAAGGTATATCCATATACAGCTTTAAGTAATCACATTTAAAAGGTATATCCATATACAGCGTAATCACATTTAAAAGGTATATCCATATACAGCTTTAAGTAATCACATTTAAAAGGTATATCCATATACAGCTTTAAGTAATCACATTTAAAAGGTATATCCATATACAGCTTTAAGTAATCACATTTAAAAGGTATATCCATATACAGCTTTAAGTAATCACATTTAAAAGGTATATCCATATACAGCGTAATCACATTTAAAAGGTATATCCATATACAGCGTAATCACATTTAAAAGGTATATCCATATACAGCGTAATCACATTTAAAAGGTATATCCATATACAGCTTTAAGTAATCACATTTAAAAGGTATATCCATATACAGCGTAATCACATTTAAAAGGTATATCCATATACAGATTTAAGTAATCACATTTAAAAGGTATATCCATATACAGCTTTAAGTAATCACATTTAAAAGGTATATCCATATACAGCTTTAAGTAATCACATTTAAAAGGTATATCCATATACAGCGTAATCACATTTAAAAGGTATATCCATATACAGCTTTAAGTAATCACATTTAAAAGGTATATCCATATACAGCGTAATCACATTTAAAAGGTATATCCATATACAGCTTTAAGTAATCACATTTAAAAGGTATATCCATATACAGCTTTAAGTAATCACATTTAAAAGGTATATCCATATACAGCGTAATCACATTTAAAAGGTATATCCATATACAGCGTAATCACATTTAAAAGGTATATCCATATACAGCGTAATCACATTTAAAAGGTATATCCATATACAGCTTTAAGTAATCACATTTAAAAGGTATATTCATATACAGCTTTAAGTAATCACATTTAAAAGGTATATCCATATACAGCGTAATCACATTTAAAAGGTATATCCATATACAGCTTTAAGTAATCACATTTAAAAGGTATATCCATATACAGCGTAATCACATTTAAAAGGTATATCCATATACAGCTTTAAGTAATCACATTTAAAAGGTATATCCATATACAGCTTTAAGTAATCACATTTAAAAGGCATATCCATATACAGCGTAATCACATTTAAAAGGTATATCCATATACAGCGTAATCACATTTAAAAGGTATATCCATATACAGCTTTAAGTAATCACATTTAAAAGGTATATCCATATACAGCGTAATCACATTTAAAAGGTATATCCATATACAGCGTAATCACATTTAAAAGGTATATCCATATACAGCTTTAAGTAATCACATTTAAAAGGTATATCCATATACAGCGTAATCACATTTAAAAGGTATATCCATATACAGCTTTAAGTAATCACATTTAAACGGTATATCCATATACAGCGTAATCACATTTAAAAGGTATATCCCTATACAGCTTTAAGTAATCACATTTAAAAGGTATATCCATATACAGCTTTAAGTAATCACATTTAAAAGGTATATCCATATACAGCTTTAAGTAATCACATTTAAAAGGTATATCCATATACAGCTTTAAGTAATCACATTTAAAATGTATATCCATATACAGCGTAATCACATTTAAAAGGTATATCCATATACAGCTTTAAGTAATCACATTTAAAAGGTATATCCATATACAGCTTTAAGTAATCACATTTAAAAGGTATATCCATATACAGCGTAATCACATTTAAAAGGTATATCCATATACAGCGTAATCACATTTAAAAGGTATATCCATATACAGCGTAATCACATTTAAAAGGTATATCCATATACAGCGTAATCACATTTAAAAGGTATATCCATATACAGCGTAATCACATTTAAAAGGTATATCCATATACAGCTTTAAGTAATCACATTTAAAAGGTATATCCATATACAGCGTAATCACATTTAAAAGGTATATCCATATACAGCGTAATCACATTTAAAAGGTATATCCATATACAGCTTTAAGTAATCACATTTAAAAGGTATATCCATATACAGCGTAATCACATTTAAAAGGTATATCCATATACAGCTTTAAGTAATCACATTTAAAAGGTATATCCATATACAGCGTAATCACATTTAAAAGGTATATCCATATACAGCGTAATCACATTTAAAAGGTATATCCATATACAGCGTAATCACATTTAAAAGGTATATCCATATACAGCTTTAAGTAATCACATTTAAAAGGTATATCCATATACAGCGTAATCACATTTAAAAGGTATATCCATATACAGCGTAATCACATTTAAAAGGTATATCCATATACAGCTTTAAGTAATCACATTTAAAAGGTATATCCATATACAGCGTAATCACATTTAAAAGGTATATCCATATACAGCTTTAAGTAATCACATTTAAACGATATATCCATATACAGCGTAATCACATTTAAAAGGTATATCCCTATACAGCTTTAAGTAATCACATTTAAAAGGTATATCCATATACAGCTTTAAGTAATCACATTTAAAAGGTATATCCATATACAGCTTTAAGTAATCACATTTAAAAGGTATATCCATATACAGCTTTAAGTAATCACATTTAAAAGGTATATCCATATACAGCGTAATCACATTTAAAAGGTATATCCATATACAGCGTAATCACATTTAAAAGGTATATCCATATACAGCGTAATCACATTTAAAAGGTATATCCATATACAGCTTTAAGTAATCACATTTAAAAGGTATATCCATATACAGCGTAATCACATTTAAAAGGTATATCCATATACAGCTTTAAGTAATCACATTTAAAAGGTATATCCATATACAGCTTTAAGTAATCACATTTAAAAGGTATATCCATATACAGCTTTAAGTAATCACATTTAAAAGGTATATCCATATACAGCGTAATCACATTTAAAAGGTATATCCATATACAGCGTAATCACATTTAAAAGGTATATCCATATACAGCGTAATCACATTTAAAAGGTATATCCATATACAGCGTAATCACATTTAAAAGGTATATCCATATACAGCTTTAAGTAATCACATTTAAAAGGTCTGGTCACCCTTTTAAGCACTTAATGGTGCCCACCTACAAAATCAAGCACGACCATACATAATACCATGGTGTAAATGTATGTCTACCCATACAAACATCTTATGCTAAATACAGCCTGCCAGTGCACTGAACTAAAAGTGTCCCTTGTTCCCAAAGAAACAATTGGTTTATAACTAGAATGCATTCTTTCTGGAATTACAAGAATACAATTGCTTGTCCTTTAATGGAAAGCACATTGTTGGTGCTGTATTTGGCACAAGGGGCAGCATTTATGTTTAAGTTCATAGAGATTTAAGGTGACATTTTATCTTTTGACAAATATCGACAAAGCAAGCCTATAAGATATCCCCAAGATAACAAGATAGGCCATTGTAAAGGCTTAGGCATCACCTTTCAGCAGCATGTGATACTAGCTTATATCCCATACATCTGCATAGGAAGTTTTTATAGCACATTGTTTTCCTTAAAGTGGAAATATCGGCTAATATATTAAACAATTTCTGCAAGTTCCAAACTTGTTTACTTTTGTTGCTGTAACTGGACCTTTTGTTCTTATACTGTTAATGTCTTCTATCAGTTTTGTACAAGTATGGATGGACACACACACACACATACATGCTGGTATCCACACACAGACACACACGTGCACATACACACACAAACACACACACACACACACACACAGCCTCGTGCTGTTTTAGCCAACAGTGAAATACAGTATCACCATTCCCTCAGTACATTTATTTATGTATCTTTTTTCAGATGCAAATAGTATGTGTCACCTTCTCCCTTTTTCTGAGGACAAGCAAGGAAACAAAAGGTGTAAATCACAAAACATACAAACTGCCATTTCTTCTGGGGATATGCACATTATAAAAATACTATCCCTGAGAACAGAATCTACAGACATGAAATTTATTTTGCTGCATGTTACACCCTGTGCCTTTTGACCATCAAAGTCACTGTTGGCTGTTATGCCTTTTAATATCCCATTATGAGTAAAGAGCTGTGCCATCGCATGACAGTCACCTGGATAGACATCATGGAGATTTTCCTTATCCCACCCACAACAGTGTCAGTACATACAGAGAGTACCCCTGTAAGCACAGAAGGGGTCAACAACATGCATTGGGTAGAGAAAGTGCATGTTACATGTGCACTCACCTGAGGTAGAGACAGTGTGTGTCACTTGTGCATTCACCTGAGGTAGAGACAGTGCATGTCACTTGTGCACTTACCTGAGGTAGAGACAGTGTGTGTCACTTGTGCACCCACTTAATATAACCTCCTTAAATATCCCTGCCTCCCTTGCAAGCTGGTGAAATCTGAAAATAATGGATTTAAAGCTGTTGCAATAATTACCCAGGAATGCGTTCCTATTCTTCAGACTATAATTCTCCCTCATGGCTACTTACTTTAGATTGTAAATATTAAACATGAAATCTGAAATATGCAATTGTCGGATAAGACTGCAGTCTAAAAACTGGGAAAGTCTTCCCATCTTCTGAGTATCACAGCAGCTTTAAAGCAATGCACTAGTGACTGATTACGTTGTTTTGTATGCCCAGTAAATTACATTAATACAGACAGATAAATTAAAAGCATCTGAATTGTCCAATATTTCTAAAAACTAATAAAGTATAATTTATTTTAGTTTAATACAGTATTTTAAAGTGGTCTAATTATGTGATAAAATAACATTTCCTTCCTTAACTCCAATACCATTTATACCTGTGAAGCACTGGAAAATAATAGTGCTGTTATCTAAAACCTCATCCTGTTTGTGACATGGTCATATTGACACAGGCCTTATATTGGGAAGTTTTATTACTTTTAACTGACTTGTTGGCTTATAAGATCAGAAAACAGAAGTAATGTAGCCTCAAATGCATCCTATTCTACAACAGATATTATCTCAAAGTCCTTTTGTAATAATGCTAACTGCTATTCTAAATCCATCCACAATCCTTTTTCCCCACATGGGTCAGAGTAACACCTCAACAGTGACAGTCATCTAGAGCCAACATTCACAACACCAGGTGACTAACCATGCCATGGCTGTTCTTCCATGCCACACACTTGCACGCACACTCACACCTATGGTCAGTTTAGAGTGTCCAGTCTACCTACTTTATTGTCTTTAGAATGTGTGAGGAAACCAGAGCACCCAGAGGAAATCCATGTGAACACAGGGAGGGAATACAGACTTCACACAGAAATCAGTCTAGCCAAGAATCAAAGCAGGGAACCTCTTGCTGTGAGGTGACAATGCTATCCATTTCACCATTGTGCTGTCCTCAACTACCATTCTAAATGCTCTCCATGAATTATTTATAGGAATATAGAAAACATGAATGTTTGCATTGTTGAATGATGAATTCTACAATATCTGGCAATACTTTCTGATAAATGTATACTGTATTGGTAATGACAATAAGTGAAAACAATGCTTAACTTTTCCTTTGACTCTGGATATAGATTTTTTTTCATATTGCCATATCAGCAGCTCAAATCTATGTTCACAAAATAGCTCTACAGGCTTTAAACAGCAAAAATTCGCTTCAAAATTGAAAAGAAATGCCAGAATAAGGGAGCAAATGAAAATGATAAAGACATTATGATGGCACAGTGGTATTTTCAAATACCCCATCTAGGTCATTTTATGCTTTCTTGAGGTATTATTGAAAGCAATTTCATAATAATCAAAGACAATATGAAAGCAACAGAATCTTCTGTTATAGAAAGGCATTGCCTGATGCCTTAATGAAACAGAGAGATAGAGGTTACTTATGCTTGATAACAGATTGCAATGTTCATAGAAGTAATAATTTTTCAGTAATTCACTGTATATCCACCATTACACCTCTCTATATTGCATTTTCTACAGGAAGAGCAGAGAACTCTAACCTGGAAGTAATAACGTTGACGTGTACCTGTGTGGCTGCAACACTCTTCTGGCTCTTGCTAACACTCTTCATTCGCAAGATGAAACGGGTAGGCAACAAATTTGTTTCATATAAAAATCAACTTTTATTAGAACAGATTAGTACTCAAGTTGGAAAAGCATAATCTTGTATGAAGTCATCGATATGAGTCACATTTCAGCACTTTCTTATATTGCAGTCATTAGAATCTGGATAATTTGCTCACAATACCTTGGTTCCTTAGATAGCTTCCAATTACTTCCGACTCTTTCTTGTCTATTCTGTCTATCCCTTTTTTTGGGGGGGGGGGCTATCAGCAAAGGCTCTTTATTGTATCCTCCCACTAGGTTGTTTTTCATTATATCTGCCATTTTTTATAACTAATATTCTACCAAGTTGTTTTTGTTCTCTCCCAGCATCTGCTTCATATAAAACAATGTCTCACCATGTCTTGTACTTTTTTCTTGCCTTATCATTCTATCTTTCCATTTCAGTTTATATCCCTCAACTTGCAGTCTATATAATAGCCTTGTGCATAGCCTTAAAGTGCCCTTTAAAACAGGCAACCCCATGCCCCCTTATTCCGTCATTAGAATCATCTTATCCCACTAGACTAGAGGCCTTTTCCTTTCCCAAAATAAAGTTCTTCATTTTCATATGTATTTCTTTGTATAGTTTATCATCTGGTTGATAGAAATATGCCTAGCCAACATATAGAGTCCATGGGACCAACATTTTCAGTGCATGTATCTCACTATCCAGATTCACAATAAATGTGTTAATTTCCCCTTCCTTTTGAATTACCTTCTACTTAGTTTCCTCCAACATCTCCTTTGCCGCTACTAATGAGTCTTTCCTAACCCATACTCCTTGGTACTTAATTTTTTTTCATGCCAGCAAAGGTACAAGAATTGCTGCTCTAATTCATACATGGGCACATAGTTTACACATAAGGCTTTTGTTTCATCTAGCTTTATTTTAGAACCAAATAAACATTTGCGGCTGTCTCAAAGCATTCCACACCACAGGAAAATCTTGTGCTGGATTTGTCAAATATATTACATCATCTTCAAGCAATGTTATTCTTTCCTGTCTCTCCCCTGCATTCATATCCTTGGCTATCTGCACCTCTTATTGATGATGGCACAATATACTGCAAACAACAGTGGAGTAAACAACATTCCCGACTTGTTCCTCTTCATAAAATCAGTTTATTTGGCAACATCTACACACACACACACACACACACACACACACACACACACACACACACACACACACACACACACACACACACGTATTGACCCTTTCTTCTGACCTTGTATATCTTCCTTATTATCTTAATTATTTCAATAGGAAATATAAATCCAGAAGTTACCCTACACATAAATTCCCAACTTATCCTATCAAAAGCTTTTTTTTTCATACAGTAATAGTAATTTATTGTCCTCCAATCTTTCTGAATCATCAGAGTTCGATAAATCTTGTCAGATGTCTGCCTCCACTCTACAATTCCACACTGATTGAAATCTATCAATTTTAGCAACTCTCTTGCTAACCTTTTTGCTAATATAGACATACCTATTTTGTAGTCCTTATTTAACAGTAAAATTGGTCTATATGAAGCAGGATCTCTGTAAACCAGCAGTACTGTTTTCTCATTTTTCAGTATTTCCTTCTGCATATCATGCTATGCATAGTGTGGAAAATGGAGAGTGACAAATCAGTGGTTAAGAGCTGAGCTCAGGAAAGAAAACAAGGCTGGCACCTTCAGGTTTATGCAGCACTAATCTGCTTTTTCATTCAAGGGTTGGAATTCAAAAAATAACTAAGCAGACTGGCTCACATTGGCTCACAATCTATCAGTGAGTCAGTTTGCAACCCACCTCATGATATAAGGGTTGATATCTAGTTGGAAGAGTTTGTCAATGATGCCTGACTGAGGGATAGTGTCACATGCCTTGGCTAGATCTAAGTAGGCTGTATGCACAGACTTTCCCTCATCCAGGGCCCTGGCGACTGTCTCGAAGAAGTCCACCAGGTTTAATAGGCATGCTCTACCCTTGACAAATCCAGACTGGGTAGGATCTAGTGTTTGGAGATTACCTATATCTTTGTTGATCAGGTCCATGATGATTCTCTCCATGGCCTTGCTGATAAGGCTAGTCAGGCTAATAGATCTGTAGGTCCTGGGGTCAGTAGAAACACCACCTTTGTGCAAGGGGATAATGGTGGCTGTTTTCCATTTGGCTAGGATGAAGCCAGTGGTTAGACTGTGATTAAAAAGAGTACCCAGTGGTGATGCGAATTCTTGCTTGAGCCCATGTAGGATGCAGCCTGGGATGTTATCCGGTCAAATTGATGCTATGTTTTTGGCCTTAGAGAGGGTGTTTACAATCTGCTCTTTAGAGATATAAGGCAGGGGACAGGTGTTAGGGATGTCATGAGGTACATGTGGTTGGGATAGGGGAGTGAAGTTTTCACCAAACTTGTCAGCTAACAAGTTGGCTATGTCCACCATTAACTACCAGTTCAGCGCAAGTCTGGGCCTTACCTTTTAGGTTACATATGTAACTAAAGAACGCCTTATGGTTGTCCATTGTTGAGGAAGCTAGCTTGGATTCGAAGTTTGCCTTGGAGGACTTCACAAGAAATCTTATTTGCTTATTTAAGCTGAGGAGGGAGTGTCTCCAGTTTAAAGCCCACCCCTTCTTACTCTTGGACAGCAGTTTCTTCCCTTTCTTGTAAAGCCTGTTAATGGCTATTGCCCACCAGGCAGGTTTGCTCTTCGTTGAAGAGCTTGTTTTGTTCCTAACAGGTGCTGCTGAGTTAATACAGTTATACAGGTGCTTGTATAGGGCATTGGTGTAGATCTCGGCATAGTTACCGGTTCCGTCTGAGGGGGAGGTGCAGTGAAGCTATTTATACCATCCCGTAAGAAGTTATAATCTGCTTTGGAAATGTTTTTGTCTAGTTGCTGCTGCGGGAGGGTCAGGTGTGATAGTTACTTCAAATAAGACTGATTTGTGGTCACATCTCATCAGGGATGAACTCACAGTGCGGGTGCTACATTGGTCTCCCATATATGTAAGCACCAGATGCAGGATGTTGACTTCCCTAGTGGGGGTGTCAATCAGCTGATCCATGGCATTGGAGTTGACAAAGTTGAGGAACCTTTGGGCAGGTGAGTTTGAGCACGAGTAATTCACCCAGCCAATGCTAGAGTAGTTAAAGTCACCCACAACTATGGTGTTCAGATGTATCTTGATAGACTCAAGTTGATCCAAATAGGCAGTGTGGGTGCTCTGATTCATTGAGGGGGTTCTGTAGCTGGCAATGACTTGAATATGTGTCCTACCAACGATTAATTGCACCTGAAGTATCTCTAGGGCATCGTACTGTTTAACCAATCTGGAGGTGTAATTATCTTTAATGAATTTTGATACACCACCTCCTTTAGTTTTCATACCTTCAGTTTGTGGTCTGAAAATGTGGAAGGAGGTGTAACCCGATGTAGCTGGGGTGCTTTCCAAAATATGCTACCAAACTGGTATATTTGCAGTTGTACAGCCAAAATATATATAGAATAAGAAATGTAGACACAGCCTAATCACAAAAATGCACAATAGTAATATTTAAATAAAAAGAAATTAGACTCAATAGAGATGATAACATATTTACTAAAGGAAATCAAGCATTTTGATCTCCAAGACCATGAGAGGCCATAATAACTATTTTATATTAATAATTGTACTGGCAAGTGCAGTCACTACTTCAAATTTTGTTCAACAATTTTGTGTGAAATCAGCTTTAGTGGTTAGCATGGGGCCAGCAATGTGGTATAAAGGGAAAAAGCCTCAGGGCCACAGTGACTATGACCCAGGTGACCTACGTAGGATTAACAGTTCAAGTGTCTGAGGTCCTGGCATGGGAAAATGAGCATGCCCATCCTGGGGAGGAAGATGTGCTCTTGGGTGAACCTCACAACAGCTATCCAATGGATGTCAGGGATGCTCAAGGGGATTTTGTCTAATATAGGTAAAGGGTTAAGGGCAATAGATGAGTCACATGGGGGAAGGAATCTATACCTGCATGCTCCATTGTATGATCAGTCCAAAGATGCCACAGATGCAAGCTAGGAGTGAAAAAAGGTAGGCTATATACAAAAAACTTTGTCTGGCAGCAGTGTGATACTGCTCTATGATCCTTGATGTCTTTATTACCATGGTTGTGGGTTGGGGTTAGCCAAGGAGAGGCTAAAGAAGGTCTAGTACATCTGGTAAACTATGAGAAGATTTCAGGACAGGCCAATGGTCAGCTGCAGTAAGCCAAAAAGAACCAAAAAAGCTTTAATGCCTGGCATGGTAGTGAAGCAGTTAACGTTATTTCTTCATGGTGCTTAGTGCATAATTCCATTTTTGTTTGGAGTACCTTCTGTACGGAGTTGGCATGTGGTGCATATTCACTAGTTAAGTCCCACAAATATGGCTGCAGCATCAGTAACGTTTGTGCCCACCTGCTGTGCAACCAACATATTTGTGTAAATTATGGCACTTACCAGAAAAGAACCATTCCCACTGGTCTCAAAAATACTACATGAATATTAAGAGAGAAGTTATCCCCCTTAACCTGCCTGATTTTCAGTTTGCATAAAACATAAACATTCAAAGGAAATGGAAATTTATTTTACACAAAAAAAAACACAAGAATAACACCCATTTGTTAACCAGGCAGTCCCACTGAACAAACAGACCCTTTTTAGGTGCAACACTGAAGTAAAGTCTGGTTAAATGAGTCGCTCAAGGTGATGGAGTGGGCAAATGAGGGATGAAGGAATCAAACAGCATACCATAGGAACTGTACCTCACAACGTTACAGCATACCATAGGAACTGTACCTCACAACGTTACAGCATACCATAGGAACTGTACCTCACAACGTTACAGCATACCATAGGAACTGTACCTCACAACGTTACAGCATACCATAGGAACTGTACCTCACAACGCTACAGCATACCATAGGAACTGTACCTCACAACGTTACAGCATACCATAGGAACTGTACCTCACAACGCTACAGCATACCATAGGAACTGTACCTCACAACGTTACAGCATACCATAGGAACTGTACCTCACAACGTTACAGCATACCATAGGAACTGTACCTCACAACGTTACAGCATACCATAGGAACTGTACCTCACAACGTTACAGCATACCATAGGAACTGTACCTCACAACGTTACAGCATACCATAGGAACTGTACCTCACAACGTTACAGCATACCATAGGAACTGTACCTCACAACGTTACAGCATACCATAGGAACTGTACCTCACAACGTTACAGCATACCATAGGAACTGTAACTCACAAGGTTACAGCATACCATAGGAACTGTACCTCACAACATTACAGCATACCATAGGAACTGTACTTCACAATCTTAACCCTCTACACCAACTACCAGACAATTATTTGCATAGTAAAGCAAAACATTACAAAAGTACAAAATGTTGCTTTTTTTCATTTCTAGATACAAGGGATGGTGGGTTATGGGTTGTAACCCCCCTGCACTTACAAGCTTTTTTTTAAGCCACATAGGAATGTGTTAAGTAGGACTGGTAATCTTACTAGCTGAAGTTACAGAAGGCACAGGCAAAAAAAAATGGATACTCAGTTAAAAACTATTTATGCCAGTGACTACCACCTTAATGATACTATATTATCAGTCATCTTTTTGAGGAAAATAAACACCAGTCACAGTTAAAATACAGCTAAATGTATTTTGTAGCAGAGCAAGGGGCATCTTAACATGAATAGTAACACACACAGTAATAAGTGTTGATTATGATTATAAATGACTGGTAGCATGTAACAGTATAGTGAGTACACCATTGCTTTACTTTCAGCTAAGTCCTTTTTACATACACAGGACACATGTCACAAAAAGCACCGTCACCATGCATCCATGTTGTAGTAGAGCACCATGTATACACTTCCTGATAAGGCTTTAACTTAGCATTGCTGAATAATACAAAACATTTCATAAAACTACAGTCTCCTCAAACATGCAATCATTGTTAAATACTTTTTGTAGTTCTGATGAAGTAAATGAGTGTATTATTGCAGTAAGTGGTGTGCTGCGTAGTCTGTAGCAATTAAAATTTCAAAGACATAATGTAATGAAACATTACATAGTAAACCTGTATAGCAAGGAACATTAAGGCATATAGCTCCGTAATGGAAGAACATAAAAGGTTATCAGGTAAGTGAAACAAAATATTTAAATCATGAATTTAAAACAGACATTTTTGCAAAGGGATTGTGGCTGCTTGCACCACGTGATGTGAAGGCTGTGCTCCTCCTTGCATCATTTACTGTACTAACTCAGATGATACTACTTCCAATATAGTGAGAGCTTACAGCTGTTTGAGGGGTACATTAGGAGATAGAGGAAAGGCATAACCCCCTGAAGAATCAGCTTTTGTTTTTTATTTGCTACATACTTTTTGTTTGGATATTCTCCTGCACTGATGCACACTCTAAGTATGTACTCGAATGCCAGCATATTCATGTATTTGAGTTTTCATTATATTAAACACATTTTTCTCAATCAGCTATGTGAATGTAACTAGTTAACATGCCTCCATTTTCATATTCTCTGAATAATCCATATTCATTGGTGGGGGGGGAGCTCTTATGAGTCTCCAGTTTCTTCTTATATTGCAAAGACATGCTGACAACAATGTTAAACTGGCCTTAGCTGTACATGTATGTAAGAGTGTAACGGATTGTACTCAGTAACAAAATGGAGGACCATTTGTGCCTGCTGCTTGCTAGGATAATTTCAAGGTCTTCTCCACCCATGTGATCCTGAATTAGATGAAGTGGATATAGAAAATGGATGTCTGGATCACCTTCATTCTGTAGCCATTTTTGTTGACACATGCCATTTAAATATGTCTGTGGCATATGTCCATGAACACTGAATCCTCAGATTGTTCAGTGCAGTGCATTTCCTCTCATGCTGACCATTGAGTGTCAGATTGTGCCTTATTCCTTAGACCAGACACCATTCTGAAGGTGCCCTAACCCTGTACCACAGCTGTTATTTTCACTTTTATCCTATTGCCATTCAGGTCTGCATCTGTCTTTGAATGTAGCAAGACAAAGGCAATACATACAACAACATTGCCACTTAACAACTATAGTGGAAATAGAAAAAATATGTACTGTAACAGACTGATGGCTCATAGAAAACTATCAGGCCTGAAAAGTCAATATGAAAGCCTTCACATACAGCTCCATTCCATATTGGATGGAGAGATGGAGGGGGCTCTGGCTATCTACTTGAATGGCTTGTTTGTTTATTTCTGTTGAATGGTAGGATTCATTCTCATTGCTCATGTTTAGAATGTTTGAAGGAAATTGCTTACCAGGCATGGAGAAAAAAGGCAAAGGTAAATAAATAAAACCAGTCCCAGTAAAATTGCTCGTAATTTGGAGGTCACATGAGAACTTTTTCATAGGATCATAGGAAGTTACTAGGATATTGGCCCTGAGGTCCTTATAAGCCTAGCCAAGAGTTTCACCCATGTTTAGACAAGTCAGCACCCAATGTCCCTGTCCAGCAGGGATACAGGTGGAATCCCAGGGATGTATTTTCTGTTTCCCATCCAGTTATCCAGGTTGCTCTTAAAAAGAGGTAAAGAGGTACTTTGTTTGATGTGGAGAGGGAGTCTATTCCACAAATGGTGGAGTCTCTGGGACATTAATCTGTCCCACCAACAAGTCCTATTGATGTGACAGACCAGGTTGAGGCCACGTGTGGGAGTTACTCGAGTGGACCCTGACTTGCAGATATGCAGCAGCCCCGTTTCCCACCTTTCCTAGCCAGTCCATATCCCAGGCTTTGCTTGTCTCAGGACTTTATTTTCTGTGTTCAGAGCTATCCAGACCTTGCTGTGGTAGAGGGAAGTCCTACTGCTTACCAGTGGGAGTGGTGAGTATTGTATTGCCTATCTAACGCTAGAGGAGTGGTTTCCAGCTCTGAAATTGTAATTTTATTAGCCTTTTTGGGCTGATTTCTATCCCTTTCAACCTTCTGGCTTAAAAACACACATTTTTTGCATCGTGCAGCACTGCGCAGCTACAGTTAAACTATTCCAGGTGCCAGAAAGTCTGCTCTTCAAAATTTCCCTTAGAACTAGCTGGTTTCTCAGTAGTAGCACTAAAATCTGAACCCCTGTGACTAGCACTTGCTCTAGTACCTGCTGGAAAGCACTAGGAAGACTGAAACTGATACAAGCACTCAACTCTTCTTGTCAATAAGGAGAAATTAATCATAGGCACTAAACAGCCTATACTTTCAAAGTACCTTGCAAAGGTAAGGGAAAACAGCTCTTATACTTTACAAAAAAAGCACCTAAATAGGCATATCCAAGGGTCAGCTTCCGGTAATTTCTCCTGTCCACCTGGTGAATCTGGGTATACTGAAGCAATGCTGCAACTGCCTCATGTACACAGACAATCCTCTCCTCCTACCACCTAACACTACAACCTGTGAGAGTTGCACTTACACAGCCAAACTGGAAGCAAAGCTCTCTCTGGCCAAGATTGTGCTGGACAGTCAAGAGGAGAAGGTTAACACCTGCATTACACCTCAAGCAGCTCATAGCCCTTCAAAACCCACACCATTAACACCCACACATAGCAACACTAAACCCACATATGCAGAGGCCCTTAACATTAACCTGCCCAAGCAAGAAGGACCTCCGAAAATGAAATGCAAACAAATGCCAGTCACAACCAAAGTGACACATAGCTCACCAGTGTGCCACCCAACAACAGCCCCTAAGGCAAGACAATGTACCCAACACTTTAGTCATAAATGACTCTATAGTCAGGCACACTGATGTCCCACTCACCAGGCTGAACAAGGAGAAAATTACAGTCAGCTGTCTGTCAGGTGCCAGGATCCACCACATAATGCATGCACTCAAGTCACTCCACAACAAGTACAAATACGACTCTGTCATTGTCCATGCTGGAGTGAATGACTTGAGACGTACCTCCCTGGACTACATGGAAAGAGACATGGAAGAGCTCTTGGATCATGTGGCCCAGGCAGGTATGATCCTAGCCCTGAGTAGCATCCTGCCTTCACCCAGAATGATACCACAGCATAAGGACAAAATGATTGACTTCAACAATTGGCTAAGCTTCGGGTGTTAATCAAAGGGGATCCAGTATTTGTCTGCCTGGGAAGACATGATCAACAAACCACAATGCTTTGCCAGAGATGGTCAGCACCTGTCACCCTGGGATTCAGGTTACTGGCTAAAGCTCTTGCCACCCCTATAGTGCCTTTTTTAGGCAAGGTTCAAAGGATAAAACCACCACCGTAACAGATACAAGCATGCAAAATCTGAAGGTAATGCAACTCAATGCTAGAAGTCTAAACTTCAAAATGCACTCTCTCGAGGCACTCATAAAAATGGAGAACATCGATATCTGTGCAGTAACTGAGACCTGGTTCAAGGCTCCAGAGAGCACCCCTGCAATACCAGGCTACAACTCTTACCACACTTTCCGGCCACAAAACCAAGACCAAAACACTAAAGGTGGAGGAGTGTCCATATTCACCAAGGATATTCACACCTCCAGATTAGTTGCCCAACACAATGCATCTGAAATTCTCCAGGTGCAACTAACACTAGGTAAGACTGCAATCCAAATTGTAGCTTGCTACAGATCCTCCACTATGCCCCAAGATTCTCACTACACCTTTCTAAACATACTGGAAAATATTAAGATACAACCAAACACCCTAATACTGGGTGATTTCAACTACCCTGCCATTAACTAGGAAAAATACTCGGGTACCAACTCCTTTTCCCAACGGTTCTTGGAATTCATAAATTCCAACGCCCTGGATCAGCTAATCCATTGTCCCACCAGGGGCTCCAATATCCTAGACCTGGTCATTACCAACATGGGAGATAGATGCTCCACACCAGTGGTCACCCCCTCATTGGTCAGGTCTGACCATAAGCAAATCACCCTTGACATCCACATCCCACCCCCCAGTAAGGAAACCTCCTTAAAAAACTTCTCCAAAGCCAACTTCATGCTACTGAAGTCAGAAGTGACAAACTTCATGACACCCATGCAGACGGGATCCGAAAGTTTGACTGCAGAATCCTACACTAAGGCACTGTACGAGCACATCCACTCATGCATGAATCATGCCATCCCAAATAGAACCAAGATGCTCTTCTCCAAAAACGGAAGCCAATCTGGTGGTCCCCTGCTATAAACAAACTATACAACAGAAGGAAGAAACTGTTGCAGAAAAAGAGGAAAATCCCAGGATGCAAAAAACTCCCTCACCAGCCTCAGTAAAAATCTGAGATCCCTCATAAAATCCTCAAAAGCTAGTTATGAAAATAAAATTGCCAAAGATTCCAAAGTCAACCACAAGGCATTCTATAGTTATGTCAAGAATCTAAATGGCAATGCTCAGATCTGCTCTGAGCTACAACAGAATGGCATTAAATATACTGATCCCAAGGATATTGCCAATATCCTGGCAGATCGATTTAGTGCCAACTTCACCCCCCTCTCACCCCCTAAAGGGCCCATCTCAATACCAAAAGATTGCCAAATTCCGGTAATCACGGCCACACAGGTAGAAACCGCACTCTTCAAAGCTAAGAATACAGCATCCATGGGACCAGGTGACATCCCAGGCTGTGTACTACATGAACTACAAAATGAACTGGCACCTCACCTAAGTGTCATGTTTAATCATAGCCTCACCTCAGGCTTCGTGCCCACTGAGTGGCGCACAGCTACAGTTATCCCACTCCACAAAGGGGGATCCACCTTGGATCCCAGGAACTACCATCTCATCAGTCTAACAAGCCTGATCTGCAAGGGCATGGAACTTATAAACAAAGACATTGGCAACCTTCAAACACTGGACCCCACCTGATCTTGTCTCCTGAATCTGATCGACTTCTTTGAATCAGTCAAGTGTGGATAAGCTTGAAAAAGATCTTGTTTGCACCAAACGTCACATTTATGTTCCCAGGACAGAATGTACAGCATAAAAGGAACATACAGACGCAACTACCCAGAAAGTAGCTGCAGTCCACACAGCCTATCTGGACCTCGCCAAGGCCTTCGACACCATCCGCCACTCTGGAATCATAGATAAACTTACTAAGCTGGGGATAAATCCCTATGTCACTTGATGGGTTGCCAACTGACATAAGCCAGACTGTAAAAGTAGCCGACTCCAAATCCAGCTCCAGACAAATGACAAATGGAGTATCAAAGGGTTCAGTCCTGGGACCACTCTTGTTTGGCATCTACTTCTCTGAAGTACAGGCCAACACTAAGGAACTCTGGCTAACAAAGTTTGCAGATGACTGCAAACTGGGAGCCATTATTGAATCCCCAAATTATGTGGATATTCTACAAAAGGGCCTTACAGAAACAGATGCCTGGTGCCAGAGCCATGGGCTCAAGCTTAATGCCAAGAAATGTATAGTTATCCACTTTGGAAAAAAAAAACATGTACCCATGAATTACCACATAGGTGGCAGTACACTAAACATTGAAAGTGTGATGAGAGACTTAGGGACACAGGTGGACAGTGGTCTCACCATTGATAAACACATCGCCACAATAGTCAGGAAATCCTTCTATGTGGCACACCTCATCACTAAGGGCTTTTCATCCAGAAAAAAGGAGGTCATTGTCCCACTGTACTCATCCCTCATTAGACCCACTATAGAGTATAATGCCCCGTTTGGTATGTACCTCACAAGACATCTGCAACAGCTGGAAAGGCCACAGAAATACCTCACTAAAAGAATCACAGGCCTAAAGCAGATACCATATGCTGACTGTCTAAAAAAACTCCAGCTATACTCTGTGGCATATCGTCTACTCAGAGGCGATCTCTGCTTAACACACAAGGCCATGTCAAACCCTGAGCTGTTGGACATGCTCCACTTAAAGAAATCCCAATCCCTCAGAGCCACACGCTCCAGGGATTTAAACCTTGTCATCACAATGAACAAAACATGCTGGAGGGATAGATTCCTGACCCTGAGACTCACCATACTCTGGAATAGACTGCCCATACATGTCAAGCAGAGCGCCTCCTTGGTCCTCTTCAAAAGGAACCTTGATGATTGGATGGGAGATAGGAAATTCACCCCGGGGATCATGTCAGTTGCCCTGCTAGACAGGGGTCCAGAGAAGTAAATATTGTGGGAAGAAATATCCAGGGAATTGTTATGGCTAGGCTTGTATAGGCCCTAGGGCCGATAGCCTAGTACCAACCTATGAACACAACCAAGCAGAAGGAATGCTGTGTGGAACGCTACTCACAGCTGTGTGCCAGAGTGACCATAGTTAAGGAGAGAGTCCTGAATGCCATTGAGTCTCTGCCAGCTATGACTGAACTCAGTGCTGAGCCCACCTTGGAGGGACTCAACAATGCACTAAAAGCACTCTCTTCTGTAAAAGCCCCCGGGAAAGATGGTATTCCCTCAGATATCCTTAAATATGCCAACAGTACCCTAATCTCAGAGCTGCATGCAATAATTTGCCAATGCTGGAGAGAAGGTATTATACCACAAGATAAGAGGGGTGCTAGCATAGTTACTATCTATAAGAATAAGGGTGACAAAAATGATTGTAACATACATATATATATATATAT
Organism: Protopterus annectens; assembly: GCF_019279795.1. Taxonomy (NCBI): domain Eukaryota; kingdom Metazoa; phylum Chordata; order Ceratodontiformes; family Protopteridae; genus Protopterus; species Protopterus annectens. Next base: position 646,715,717 of record NC_056736.1, read on the forward strand.
ATATATATATATATGTGTGTGTGTGTGTGTGTGTGTGTGTGTGTGTGTGTGTGCGCGCATGTGTGGGTGTTGTATGTATGTATAGATCTATATTTGTATCTAACTATAGATATATATATATATATATATAATATATATTTATTATTTATTTATTGGCATTTGTTTACTGGAAAAGTCCAACTGGGCACAACTGTGCTTTTCAGCAGAGGCATAGGGAGAAAAGCTCCAAGGTAACATATTTAATGCAATCAATATTTACAAAAACAAATTTTATAATGCAGTTTTAATGACTACGTAGTGTGATAATCAGCATAATAAAATGTGTATTGATTTTCACAAATATTAATTTACCAGCTTTGTATTGAGAATTTACAGATAAAAGAGTGATACATAAGATAGGTAGGAGTAATTTAAGAAATACATTAGAGTGAGACATTAGAGGGGATAAGCAAGCTTAAGTGCTAAGAGAAAAGTAGCGATGGAGCAGTAATTTGGTTGTGCTGATTAGAAGCAGGTATAGTAGTTTAGTTACTACAATAAAGTAAAGTATTAGAAGGGATAAGCAGGTTTAAGTTTAATAGAGAAGTAGCGATGAAGCAGTAATTTATTTGTGCTAATTAGAAGGAGATCACACCACAAACACCAGATAAAAGATAAAAAAACTGTTTATTCATGACCAAGATGACTAGAAAACATAAAAACAAGTGAAGTTGAAGCACCAAAGCTTTTCAGCCCATTAAACAGACAAATGGGTCTTCATCAGAACAAAATCTAATCAACATTTCCAATTAATTTAAAACTTTTCCATAGTCAAATGACTCATGAAATCGCAACTGAACAACATTCATATACCTACAATATAAACCAATTAAACAATAAATTAACTAATAAATCAACTAGTAAAATAGTGAAATAGTAACATAAAATAAAGTGATTCTCATACTCTGGACCAATATGGTTTAAAACACTATAAAACAAAACCTTGCTTTTAAATGAATAACATTCACAGAACATTGATTTAATTGAACAACCTGTGAAATAAAAAAAAATGTTTCGTAGGCATCTTGCAATACAAATAGCTATTACAATTTAGCTACCTATTGTTTTAATATAGTTGTAAGGAAAATATAATCATTTATACCAGGGGTTGGGTAATATCAAACCCGAGTTCCCAAAGTAACTCCTCATATTCAGTCTTGTTTTCCTATACACCACCCTTGGGATTACTGACAATATTTTCCACAATGGCAAATAAAAACTGCTTGAATGATCCACATTTGAGTGTATGTCTGAAAAAGGCGTTATTAACATTTTCCTTTATAATATCATAGAAATGCTCATAGACATGCTTTTTTTAGCTTTATCTGCCATTGATGGTGTGGTGTTTATCCCTCATATTGGTGCACTTTTCGATTTTGTTGGTTTCGTTTGTGCATTTATGCTTTTGTTATGTTTTAATTAGACAGTGCAGTAGTTTATGTACTACGATAAAGTGAAATATTAAAAAGGGTTATGTGCGTGTGTGTGTGTGTGTGTGTAAATACGTATGATATATATATATATATATATATATATATATATATACATACATATATTTATATAAAGGGATATATATTTATATAAAGGGATATATATATATATATATATATATATATATATATATATATATATATATATATGTGCTTATGTGTATGTGTCAGAACTCATTTATGTGTGGTGTATGTGTCAGAATGTACATTCATTTTTGTTCTTGAAGCTGGTTTTGTAGGGGAATAGAGCAGATTTAGCTGCAGTTTTTTTAAAGCAGATCCATATTGGATACGAGGGGCTCTGGTGTGTGGTACATGAAGTATCTTGTACTTTTTGTCTTTGTATGTGCATGTGCATGTATGTATGTACGTATGTCTCTATGTATATGTTCAATGAGTGTGTGAATGTCAGTCTGTGTGTGGCAGACATTATGCAAGTGACTGACATTATCAGCACAACAGGTAACATGCTCACCTTTGGTGCAGAAGGCCCACACCAGGTAGACCAATTACTGACACTACAGTGCAGTATAAGGTAGGTGTGGCACTCTTGAATGAGATGTCTTTTATAGATTTATAGGTAGGTACTAGACTATTGGAGCAAGGGCCTAAGTCTAGCAAACAGGGTTTCCTGGCTTATGCCACCCATGAAAGTTAATTTCCTGTGCCCCTGTTGAGCATAGCCACTGAAGTGATCCCTGGGGTGTATTTCCTATTTCCCATCCACTCAAGATTTTTCTTGAAGAGTGCTAATGAGGAACTTTGCTTGACATAGATGGGTAACTTGTTCCAGAGTATAGGAAGTCTCTGGGATAGGAACCTATCCCTCCAGCAAGGTTTAGGTCCCTAGAGCATGTAGCTTGGAGGGATTGGGATTTCTTAAGGTGTAGCATGTCTAACAACTCTGGGTTTAACATAGCTTTATATATTAGGCAAAGATCTCTGTGGAGTAGGCAATATGCTACAGAGTAAAGCTAGAGTGTTTTGAGACGGTCAGTGTAAGGCATCTGTTTGAAGCCAGTAATCCTCTTTGTGAGGTACTTCTGTGGCCTTTCCAGCTGCTGCAGATGTCTTCTGAGGTACATTCCAAAAGGGGCATTGTACTCTATAATAGGTCTAATGAGTGCCGAGTAGAGGGGAACAATAACCTCTTTTTTCCTGGATGAGAACCCTTTTGTGATGAGGTGTGCCACATAGAAGGGTTTCCTGACTACTGTGGCCATGTGATTATCAAAGGAGAAACTACTGTCTGCCTGGGTCCCAAGGTCTCTTATCACACATTCTGCATTAAGTAGACTGCTGTTTATGTGGCAGTTCATGGGTACAGAGTTTTTACCAAAGGGGATGACAATGCACTTTTTGGAATTGAGCTTGAGGCCATGCCTCTGACACCAAGCATCTGTCTCAGTGAGGCTCTTCTGTAGGATGTCCACATCATTTGGGGACTCGACTATGGCTCCTAGTTTGCAGTCATCTGCGAACTTTATTAGCCAGAGGCCTTTTGTGTTAGCCTGTACTTCAGAGATGTAGATACCAAACAGGAGAGGTCCCAGGACTGAACCCTGTGGTACGCCACATGTCACTGATTTGAAGTCAGATTTGTAGTCTGCAACTTTTACAATGTGGGTTCTGTCAGTGAGCCAATTGGCAACCCATCTTGTGATGTAGGGATTTATACCTACTTTAGTGAGTTTAGCTATAATTCCATAATGGGGTTGGTGTCAAAAGCCTTGGTGAGGTCAAGATAAACTGTGTAAACCACCTTACCCTCATCTACGGCTTTGGTGACTGCCTCAAAGAAGTCAATCAGGTTCAGAAGGCATGATCTGCCTTTCACAAACCTGAACTGGGTGGGATCCAGAGTTTGGAGGTTACCAATATCTTTGTTTAGGAGTTCCATGATAATATGTTCCATGGCCATGCAAACCAGGCTTGTCAGGCTAATAGGGCGATAGTTCCCAGGATCAGTGGTGGCTCCCCCTTTGTGGAGTGGGCTAACTGTTGCTTTGCACCATTCAATAGGCACAAAGCCTGACATGAGACTATGATTGAACATGGTGCTTAGGTGGGGAATCAGTTTGTTTTGAAGTTCATGTAAAACGTAGCCTAGGATGTTGTCCGGTCCCATGGATGCTGTCTTTTTGGTTTAAGGGAATTCAGCTTTTGCCTGCATAGATTGTGATTACAGGGACTCTGCATTCTTCCGGTATAGATATGGGCACTTTAGGGGGTGAGGGGGGGGGTGAAGTTAGCACTGAACCCATCTGCCAGGATGTTGGCAATATCAGTTGGTTCTGTAATTTTCATGCCGTTGTGCTGTAACTCATAGCAGATCTGGGTGTTGCAATTGAGATTCTTGACATAACTATAGAATGCTTTGTGGTTGCCCTTAGAATCAGTGGTGATTTTGTTTTCGTAGCTAGCTTTGGAGGAGCTTATAAGGGATCTTAGCTTCTTACTGAGGTTGACCAGGGATCTCCTCCACTCATGGGATTTTACTCTTTTTTGCAACAGTTTCTTCCTTCTCTTGTAGTGTTTGTTTATGGCAGGGGACCACCAGATTGTCTTCCTTTTTTTGGAGGATAGCATCTTGGTTCTGTTTGGGATAGCATGATCCATGCACTCGTGTAAGTGCTTATACAGTGCATTTGTGTAGGATTCAGCAGTCGTAACTGTATTGTCCATCTGCATGCGTGTCATGAAGTTCACCACTTCTGTCTTAAGAAGCATGAATTTTACTTTGGAGACATTTTTTTTACCATGGTTTCCTTAATGGTGTGTGGGGGCAGGATGCAGATATCTAGGGTGATTAGCTTATGGTCGGATCTGTCCAATGAGGAATTGATTTCAGGTGTGGAACACCGGTCACTCAGGTTGGTAATGACTAGGTCTAGGATATTGTTACCCCTGGTGGGGGTGTAGATAAGTTGATCCAGGGCATTGGAATTTATGAATTTCAGAAAGCGTTGAGTGAAGGAGTTGGTACATGAGTAGTTTTCCCAGTTAATGGTGGGGTAGTTGAAATCGCCCATTATTAGGGTGTTTGTTTGAACCCTAATATTTTCCAGTATATCAAGAAAAGAGGAGTGGGAATCCTGGGGCATGGTGGGGGATCTGTAGCAAGCTACAAATTTGGAATGCAGTTTTGCCCAGAGGTTGTTGCACTTGGATAACCTCGGATGAATTATGTTGCGCAACTAGCCTGGAGGTGTGGACATCCTTAATGAATATGGACATACCTCCGCCTTTGGTGTTCTGGTCCAGGTTAGATGGCCGAAAAGTGTGGTATGAGTTATAGCCTGGTAAATGCAGGGGTGCTCTCTAGAGCCTTGAACCATGTCTAGTCACTGCACAGATATCGATGTTCTCCATTTTAAGGAGTGCCTTGAGTGAGTGCATTTTGAGATTTAGACTTCTAGCATTGAGTAGCATTACCCTCAGTTTTTGCTTGCCTGTTCCTGTTATGGTGGTGAATTTGTCATTTGAACTTTGCCTAAAAAAGGCACTATAGGGGTGGCAAGAGCCTTAGCCAGTATCCAGAATCCCAGGGGTGACAGGTGCAGGCCATCTCTAACAAAGCATCGTGGTCTGTCGACCATGTCGTCCCAGGCTGACAGATACTGGATCCCCTTAGAATGACACCAGAAGTTTAGCCAATTGCTGAAGTCAATCATTTTGTCCTTGTACTTGCGCTATCATTCTGGGTGATGGCCGTATGCTACTCAGGGCTAGGGTCATACCTGCCTGGGCTACAAGATCGGAGAGCTCTTCCATGTCTCTTTTCATGTAGTCCAGGGAGGTACATCTCAGGTTGTTCACACCAGCATGGACAATGGCAGAGTCATATTTGTACTTGTTGTGGAGTGACCTGAGTGCGTGGGTTATGTGGCAGATCCTGGCACCCGACAGGCAGCTGACAGTAACCTTCTCCTTGTTTAGCCTGGTGAGTGGGACATCAGTGTGCCTGACTATAGCGTCACCTATGACTAGTGTGTTGAGTACATTGGTTTACCTTATGGGCTGTGGTTTATTGGCACACTGAGTCTGTGGGCTATGTGCCATTTGGGTTGTGTTGGGGGGAGGTGGTTGCTTGCATTTCTGCTCTGGAGGTCTCTGTTGCTTGAGCAGATTATTGAGAGCCTCTGTGAATGCTTTTGTGTTTCTATGTGTGGATTTTGGTGGTGTAGGTTTAGTGGGACTATGTGATGAGTGTGGTGTGGTGCAAGTGTTTATCTTCTCCTCTTGACTATCAAGTTCAGTCTTGGTTGGAGAGAGCTTTACCTCTTGTTTGGCTAGATAAGTGCATCTCTCACAGGTTGTGGTGTTGGGCGGTAGGAGGAGAGGGTTATCTGTGTACATGAAGCAATTGCTACATTGCCTCAAGATGCCCAGATTCATCAGATAGACAGGAGAGAACACTGGGAGCTGACCCTTGGAAATGCATGAATAAAAAACTACTTTCCTCTAGAGAAGTGAGGAAAGTGAGTATAAGAGCTGTTTTTCTCTAAGTGAGTGAGGAAAGTAAGTACAAAAACTGTTTTCCTCTAGCCGGTAAAGAAGAAGGTTGAGTGCTGTAATAATTTGTAGGTTATTTAGTGCTAGCAACAAGGTCTGAACAAGTGCTGAGCACGAATAAGCAAATTCAAGCGCTAAAACTAAGAATCTGTACCTGGATCTTGTGGTAGATAGGCTACCTAGTACATACCACTCCCACTGATAAGCTAGAATGCTTCCCTCCAACACAGAAAGGCTTGGGGGCTCAGAAGCTTACAAACAGTCCTGGATAAAGCAAATCTGTATCTGGACTAGACTAGTTACAGGAAAGGTGGGAAACAAGTGCAAATGTGGGCTTTTAAACCAGAAAGTTGAAAGAGATGGAAAAGCTGCCCAAACAGCCAGTAAACTACAATTTCTAGGCCAGAAACCACTCTTTGAATGAGATGTTATACTGAGGCTCCATCTGCTTACATTGATGGTAGCTCAAGTGGATGTACAAGATCCCATGACATCTATTAAAAAGAGTAGAGATCCTTTATTTTATAAAAAAATAAACTTACTGTATTTACAATACATATATACAATTTACAATATGTACTCTATGTATACCACTTACTATATTACAAAGATTAGCAGCCTTTCCTTTCCATCCAAATACTCATTTTCCCTTATGTGACCCCCCACTCTATTTTCCATAACCCAAATCTTTTTTTTAACATTATAGCTAGATTCCATTTTTCATTAAATGAGATCTCCTTTACTCAACTATATTGTAAAAAACATTTTTATCAATTCTTGTTATATAATTTCTACTTTTGTTCTTATAATATCCATACTCAGCCATATTCATAGTTAATTCATTTACCCCTGTAATCTCCCATAAATATTTAAAATCAACAATCTTTTTCCACAATGTTTTAATTATTTTACATCCTAAAGAAACATGTTCACTAGTCTTAAATTCTTTATAATAAGGACATATTCTTTTTTTACTTTTATATGCCATATTTGCCTTTACCGGGAGTTTTTGTATAGTGAGTCTCCATAAGAAATCTTGACACTCCACCATATCCTTAAATCTTCCATTCTTAATTGTACCAATACAATTTTATCTTCTTTCCATGGGTATACACAATAATATTTGTTCATTATATTATTATACCATTTTCCTCTCATTTGCAATCTCATTAATTTTTATTTTCCAATGTAAGATTTTATCATGATAATTATTAGGCCATATCAATTTTATATTTAAGTCTTAATATCTGTGTTAATTGTGAGGTATCATTGCCATTCAAACATTGTATTTATTTATATAAATGTAATGATGCTGCATAGACTATAGGATTAATCAGTCCTAAACCCCCTTCTTCTCTTTTGACATACAATATACCCATTTTAACTGGGTTTAACCTAAAACCCAAAATAAAGGGAAAACATGATGTCATAAACTTCCTTCTTGTATATTAAAGGTATACTAAAACCGTTGCTAAGAATGCAATTATTGTTAGTAGAATTTTATTCATTAAATATGTATTTTTAAATAATAATCTAAATGACTTCTAAAACATACACACACTTTTCATTGTTTCTGTCTTCTCTTCCCATGTTAGTTCTCTATTTTCTTGTTTTCCAAGGCATGTTCAGAGTACATTTATGGTTATCATATTAAACTAAATTCCTCCTAACACTCCTTCAAAACCTAATCATTGGCTTTTTCTCTTTATTTATATATATAATCCTATCATTTGTAATCATGTCAATAGTTTATCACTCTACTCATTCCTTTACTATTTTTTGAAACAATTATAATTTCATCTGCATATGATAATTTTAGATACATAACCCATATTCTCCATTTCTATGTTATGTGTAGAGACCAGATTCATTACTAACACAAATATTATGCCACTCATTAGGCATTCTTGTTTTATACCCTTTTTGAGCACTATTTCTTCACTTAACCAGCAATTTACTAATGCCTTAACTATATTTAAATTATAAGATGTTATCCTTAACTCTGTTTAACTTATAAGCTGTCATACATACCTTTCTTATCTTGTTACTTGCATTATATGCTTCAATTATTTCCCATAACACATTGTGTTGAAGTGAATCAAAGGCTTTACTTAAATCGTCCACTATAATTTTTGCTTGATTGTTTCTGTATATAATGTCATTTACTAACTCCTGAATTATTAGGAGCAATTCTTGCACTCTTTTATACCATATGTGCTTCTATTTATAACCTTACTTATTTTATTTTCCATTCTTCTTTGTAACAAAATTTCATTATAGGTCTCCAATTCTGCATCTTATCTTTATTACCCTTTTTCCATATAAATTTAATTACTCCACTACATAATTCTTTATATTGAAGTCCTTTGTTTAACCATTCCTTTAACACTCTTAGAAAATATTTTTTGTGCATTACTGGCATATTTTATACACCCCATATTCCATTCCATCCACGCCCACTACCGATTCCAAATTAACTACCTTTAACACATTTTTTAACTCCAAAACGACAATTTTCTTTAACATCTCACTATTATTTTTTTCTAAAAATATCTGCTTTCCATTTCTTGTTAGTTTGTATAATTTGTCCTTGAAATATTTCTTTTATATGATTTTCTACTATCTCCATCATCTTACTTAGTCTACTGTGTACTATACCCATTGTAACCTTCATTTCACTCATTATGCTATTATTTTCTTTAAAAAATTTAATCAGATATGGCGCAATTTCTTCCTTTTTTCCCATCAAGAAAATATCTTTGCTTATATATTAAATGTTCTATTTTCTCCTGATTGGAGAGTTGTAACAACACACTCTTATGTTGACTCTTCCTCCCTGAAGAGATTCTGCTGAAAAATATCCTCTGAATCCATCAAGGGCACAACTTGCTTTTTCCTCTGTATCGATGCAATGCTTTTGAGAAAGCTCACCAGCCTTCTCATCCTTATTATGACCTACATCTCCCTCTTGCAAAAGTTTGTCTGCCTTTGTTTAACTCATCTGCCCTTCCAACATAGGCACTGCCACATTCTCATCATGTAAAAGATTTCTATCTCCTATAACAGAAGATTCGCTTATCTTTTCAATGAAACTCACTTCCTCACTATTCACAAATGATGCCATTTCTTCTCCCTGCTTTTCTGAGTTGTTTCAACAGCATTTCCTCTGCACAACAGCTGCAGAGTATGGGGCCTTTATTAAAATTCATAATATGTATTATATACATTATATATACAACATATACAGATTATTTACAATTATTTTTGGCAGTATTACGTTTTCTTCTTTTTTATCCATTTGATTCCTCTCACTCTGTTTTCCATGAACAAAATCATACTTTTTCAAAATTTCTGCCTATATCCATTTTCCATTAAATCTTATTTCATTCATTCTTTCACTACAAATAACCCATAATATACAAAACAATTTTTTGTCTAATTTATCCACATCATTCTCTTTCCCATTTTCATAGTACCCATATTCTGTCATGTCCATATTTATATTTTACACTTTTCAGTCTCTTTATACATTACATGTCACATATTTTCCATAGCTGATTTACTCTTTCACATTTCAAAACAACATGCTCAATAGTTTCTGTTTCCCCACAATAGCTACAAATGCCTTCTCCTATCTTCTTATATGGTATATTGACTTCACCAGAAGCTTATTTATGGATAATCTCCACAGAAAAATCTGTACATTCAAAATATTTTTCACATCTATTAATTCTTGGTTTTATAGCTGTTATTTTTCTTTCTTCCAAATGTTTCCATGGAAAATATAATAAAATATATTCATTATATTTTCATACCATTCCTTCCTATTTTTTTCTATATTACTTACATCACTCTTCTATAACAATATTTTCTCTTGATATATTTTCATTTCCATACTTGTAATGCCTTTATTTCTTTTTAGGTATTTACGTTTCTCCCAAATATGTTTATACTTTTCTTCTGTTATCTTAACTATCAATATTTTCTCTTTCCTTTATCCATGTCATTACTTTATACAAATTCAGTGATGCTTTGTGTGATGACCCTCCACTTGGACCAGTAATCAAGGAGCCTCAATCTTCGCCACTGGCAACAGTGGAGGACGTTCAATGAGAGGATGACAAGTACACACATAGTATTTCAAGATGCAGCTCTCTGCATCAAGTGCAATTTCTCTTAAGAGCACACAGAGACCACAGTCAGTCTGGGGCTGGTTTCCCCCTCTTCCTCCAGATACCCAGTAAGACTCCCCACTGGCACAGCTATAGAGTTGAGACCTCAAATAAATGACCAAGCCAAGACCTCCAGCACCCTCTCTCTCCAGCCAGTGTTTCTTGTCCTTGTCCAAGTAGCTGACACACTCTTTTAGGTTTGATTTACACACACACACACACACACACACACACACACACACACACACACACACCTGGGAAAAGCTGGCACAGGTTTACTAACTATGCCCCCTTCTTCCCAGACTATAAGGTAATTTCCACTGCCACCAGTCATCCCTTATCAGCTACTTTTAGCCCCTTAACAAAGGGTGTCCAATCTTACTGTGTAATATTAATACTAATACAAATGTTAGTTTGACCAAGAGCAAGGCTATTAGGAGTGGCCCACACAGTGTCACCAAATAAATATGCAAGTACTCTCAAAACTTAAATATCTCTACACAGATCAGCCACAATGAAAGGTTTAAATACATTTAATAAATAATAAAAGAACAAAAAATACTAAATACATATTCACAGTAACATCAGAGTTCAAAACCACAGGAAGTATTTAAAATAACATTGCAGTACAGGCTCACACAAATAAAGAAAAACATCTAAAGCAAGCTTTACTATATTCCTGAATGTATCTAAGAGAGTTATACTCTTCCCTAGAAACTTACTTCCTTAGAACAAGGAAGGTGTGTGGTGAGTGAGTCTTCTTGTCGTTAGATCCAGGACAGTTTACAGAATGCTCTGTCTCACTAAGAGACTTCTCAAATTAATATCTAAAATATTACTCTGGGACAGCTTGCAAAATGACAATTTCTGGTCATCTGATGTCTAGTTCCCAGGCCAAAACTCCATTTGCTAGAAGCTGGCAGCATTTAGCATCTACCTGTAAAAAATACACAGACAAGGGCTTTTGCTTAGATCTTTGGCAGATGCTGGAAGTCATAAAACAATTGCATTTCTCCATGCTTCAAAAGTAGCAATTAGTTCACTCCAAGGGCAATACAAAACGCTTCCTAGTACAGACCTTGTGTCTCTAACTGCAGTGAAAACTTGAGAGATAGCCTCTTTATTGTGTAGCCTATAAAGTAATTTAATTTCAGATATTTTTCTAAAGTTTGCTGGACTGAGTTTAACTCTCCAGTTTCCTCTGTTAAGTCATAAAACAATTGCATTTCTCCATGCTTCAAAAGTAGCAATTAGTTCACTCCAAGGGCAATACAAAACGCTTCCTGGTACAGACCTTGTGTCTCTAACTGCAGTGAAAACTTGAGAGATAGCCTCTTTATTGTGTAGCCTATAAAGTAATTTAATTTCAGATATTTTTCTAAAGTTTGCTGGACTGAGTTTAACTCTCCAGTTTCCTCTGTTAAGCATATACATTTGAACAGTTACAGTAGTGCAGGTACATTTTTGCTCTCTTCCAATAGGGCACACTGTGGTTACATTTCAAACACAGCATTCTACAAATACCTTTTCAACATACACATCTGAACAAGCAGTTTGATATACACATGACATACAGTTCCAATACATTTGTAACACACACATCTTGTATAAATCTTTTCAATATTCACCAATGACATATAATTATTTACAAAATACCAGTTAGATGTGCTGGCAGTATCTCCTTTTATCATACTTTGTGCACAATTTGATTTATTAAACCCAACCCTTATTGTTTTTTCATAACATAACGAGTTCCTATTTTAATTGAATTTAATCTCGAGCCCCATATAAATGCAAACAACACAAACAGTAATTCTTTTACAGATTCAACTGGTATCATAAACACACTTGTTAGATGTGCTATCTTACCTAATACCACTGTGTTAAGTAAATATGCTTTTTTATACATTCTCCAGAACATGCAAATATGTCTTATTTTATATATCATATTCTTCCATTGTGTCAGTCTGTGTTGTTCATTACCAAATTTTATTCCCCAAATTTCCATTTCTTCTTTATTAAATTGAATGCCCTCTAGTTTGCCCCAAAATCCAAGCCCTTTACTTTTTTCCACATTAATACTCAAACCTAACACATGTAATTCTTTACTAAGTGTTTTAATAGCTGTTTTCATCCATTCTTCATTTTTTACAATTAAATACTAAATCATTTGCAAAAGAAAACATTACTGAAATCTGAATTCCCTCTACTGTGCAGTATATAGCTGCTTTCAAAGTTAAATTAGTTTCATTAGCACCGCGGTAGTGGTGCTGCGGTAGCGTTGTCGCCTCACATCAAGACGTTGACCCGTTCGATTCTCAGCTAGAGCGTCTTCTGTGTGGAGGCATACGTGAATAGGCGTGCCTTCATTGAAGGTTGTGCATCAGGGCTGGTAACTCAGCACGTAAAAATCCACTACCAAACATTAGCGGACCGGAGTTCCGCTGTGCCGAAAGACACAACAAGCAATTGCATTCATGATTAATGCAAATAAGATAGTACTTACATTCCACTTTCGTATTTCTATTTTCTCACTCAACCAGCCATTAACCATTAATCTTAATTTGTTTTTATTATATACTGAAACAAAAATATTATTTTTTACTTATATTATATTCTCTTAAAATCTCCCATAATGCTTCATGTTGTATCTTATCAAATGCTTCACACACATCACCTATTAAAATTTTAGATTATGCTTTTCTAACACGTCTGTTACTATTTCTCTTATAATCATTAAAAGGTCTTGACTCCCTTTTCCTTTTATTCCAAAAATTGTTTCATTTAATAACTTATTTACTTTACTTTCTATTTTCTATTTTTATAAATATCTTATAGTCAACATTGTTCAACACTATCTGTTTCCAGTTTTTTATATCTGCTCTCTCTCCTTTCTTCCATATGAACTTCATTGCACCCATACACATTTCTTTCATCTTCTACCCCTTTCTCTAGCCATTTAATTAATACCGCAAAAAGTATTCCTTTTGCCATTCTTGCATAGCTCTATACATTATTTATTTATTTATTTATTTATTTATTTATATTTGTTGACCGGGAGTGCCCGACTGGACGTAGGTCCATTTTCAGCGGAGGCCCAGGGAGAAAAGCTCCACAGTTAAAATAAACAGACAGTAGTTACATTAGATTACCTAGCGATTAACAATTTACATAGCAATTACTTAAAACATATTTACAGATGAAGAACATAAAACATATTTACAGATGAAGAACATAGTACATCAGTAGACAACTAGAATCTTTATCTGTGAAGTACATAACAGACATTAATAAATGTTACAATAAGAAGTTCCTGATGTACAATAAGTACTAGGCTTATGAGCATCTGAGCCTGCTATAATCAAGGTAGTTAGTGGAGTGGAAAGAAAGGTAGTGGTTGGATGGGGTGGGTGATATTAGAGTGGGAGTTGCAAGGGCATAGCCAGCATGTTTTTAGGTGCGCTTTTAGTAAAGTTTTGAAGTGGGTGCATGATGCTATGGAGGTAATTGTGGGTGGGAGGGAGTTCCATAATTTGGGTATGGTGCAAGAGAATAGTGCTTCACCAGCAGAGTTATTGGCTTTAGTGATCTGCAAGTGATTTTTGTTGCTGGATCTTAGTGGTCTGGTGGTGCGATAGGGTTGGAGTAGATTCTGGAGGGATGGGACATTTAGTGGATGATTTACTACTTTGTGGGCGAGTGAGAGTTGATACCATTGAAGGAGGTGAGGGAGTTGAAGCCAGCCCAGTTCAGCAAGTGAGAGACAGTGGTGACTACGGTAGGATGCCCCTGTGGCGAATTTGGCGATTTTGTTGTAGCAGGTCTCTAGCTTGTTTAGATCACATTGTCTTAGGTTGGTATATATTGGAGAGGCATAAAGTAGGAATATTCAATTCCATCTAAACCTGTGGCTGCTTCTAGAGTCACTGTCTTCAAAATGTTTTTAATTTTATCATTGTAATCTTTTTTTTCCATAATCTAGTTATCTTTTTCAGTTAATCTTTGGACTTCCATTTATGCCTCCCTATAGTTTCATATCTGAAAATGTTTTCATAATATGCTTTTTATTACATGCATTATTTCTCTGTATTGACTATATTTCCTCTCTCACCTCTTAGTTCCCTTATTCTTTTATTTTCTTTTATCGTCTTACTTAGATAAAGAACTACTTTCCTCTTATTTCCTTGTATAAATCTCTTTGTTTCAATAGCATCCTTTTGATTTTTTTCTTGATTCATTTCATATAACTATTTTCTTTTTCTAGAAATATTTCTTTGTTACTTATTATAACTTTAAAGGCTTCCATTTTTTTCTAAACAGAATCTCCCTTTGTTTCTGTAATTTTTAGTCCCTTAGAATGCCTTTTTCTACTTCTGTATGAAATTCTATAGACACTCTCTTCTTTCTTTCTCTATTAAATGCCTGAATGACATATAAATTCCAAGAATTCATATTGTTCTAAAACGTTCTCCATATATTGTGCTTCTTCAAAAAAAAATCACAAAAAGAGTCTTTATTAATGCAAATAAATGTTCTTATCACTCTGGTTTCAATCCCCAGTGGTGAGATAACATTGTGCCATATTTCATACCTATCAAGTTATTTTTCCGTCTTGCTGCTTACTCTTACACAATATTTCCTTTTCGCTTCCATTTTCTTTTCCATCTTTTCTTTTTCTCCCTCTCTTACAGTTTGCACATATGATTTCTTCTTTTCTCTCTTCATTTCTTGTACTTCTTCTTCTTGTGTTCTGTTCATTATTTCAACCCACAACCTGCCTTTTCACTTTCTGGTTCACTTTGTTTGATTAAGTCTTTTAAATACACATCCCACAAACATCCCATCTGGAGGGTTGTAACAATGCATTCCACCTGCGATTCTCCTTCACCCTCAAACAATTTTTGATGAATTAACATCTCTGTTTCTGGTGTAGAGGCACACTCCTCCTCTTCTATTCCTTTCTGTATTGCCATACCCTCCTTCATCTTCCGTTCCTGTATTTTTGAAATATCCTTCTCTATAAATAAACTTTGTTGTGAAGGCTTGATTGCCCTCACTATTGCTTCACGCTCCATCTGTCTGCTTCCACTGTTGCTCGCGGTTTACTATTGAAACTTTGAAACTGTACCCATTGATTAGCTTTAATGTTGAACCAATATCTTGAAAAGTGCAGCAGTGAACAAGCAGGAAACTTGAAAATGAATACACCAACTCCTGTAGTTCGATGTATTCGACATAGCAGGAGGTGGTAGTCACCCAAGCTATACACCGTAATGTACAGTGACACTGTGTGCCCCCCACACCCCCTGCAAATTATATATACCAACTCTGAGATCGCACTACAGTGAGGAAATAGGTTAATTCCCTGTTCCTCACTGAACCACAAGCTCCACTCAAACTTCCGAACTCAAATACTCAAACTCGCTACCCATGCAATGTAGTGCAGTTGATGTATTTGGGTTTGTAAAACTGCATCTTTGAAAACTTCAAGTCGACATTGTCACTCCCGATCGACTGCAGTTCACAAATCTAATTGTAAACCATCGCACGCGCCATTCTCCTCCATACTGCTCCTTGCTTCTCCAAGCCACCCTCACATCCCGACCAGAAGCAGGAAGCATAGTTGCAAATAGAGTCCCTCTATGAAATAGAGTAGGGGAAGTTCCCCTATGCCCTGGCTAAATTTCCCCTAGTGATATAAATACCACTTTGGGTCTCCCCTGAAAAGATGCTACTAGCCTAGTGGGAATAAACTGGTCAACAAACGAGAAAGAAAGAAAGAGGAAAAATAGGAAAGTTATTCTAGTAGAGAATGGTAACTCTGGGTGCAGAGCTATTGTTGCATAATAGCCCAGTCGTCTCTACCCTCATCCACATTTAGTCTGTCTCTGTAACTGTGTTCTAATGTAGAGTGTGATGTAATATAAAGTCACTGTATATCTATGATATTCAGTACAACTACGTCTGAATTGTGTTTTGCTGCTATTCC
This sequence comes from Protopterus annectens, assembly GCF_019279795.1. NCBI lineage: Eukaryota > Metazoa > Chordata > Ceratodontiformes > Protopteridae > Protopterus > Protopterus annectens. The sequence goes on from NC_056736.1 coordinate 646,731,922, forward strand.
TTGTGAGTAGCTCATTTACATATGTACTCTTCAGCAGCTCTCTCTCTAAAGATAGTGACCTATTGCTCTGCAGATGTCCCCAAATAAGGAAACTGACCTTTTCTCTTCATGTTCCATGCACTGGCTATGCACAGTCTGGACCATGTCTCTACATCTGATCTTTAAGCATTTGGCATTGGTCAGCTATATGTCAGACATCAACAATTAATGACTTGGCTGACATAATGATGTGATAAAGTGTAAGGGACTTGTTATCAACACACGTAAAATAAAGGGGATATTGTCTGGCATTCGTAAGAGGATTAGCAAGGTCTAAAATGAAGGTGCACTGTATCCTTATGGTTCATCATAAAAATGATTGGTGCATTTAAGACATTAGGGATGAGTTTCAATCCATTCCTTTCATTCAAGCCCAATTCTGACTTACTTAAGAGCAACATAACCAGACATTCAGCCTGAGCTGGAATACGTCCATATTTCTGTGTTCTGAAGCTCAGACTGCATCTGCTAAATCGGTTCTTCTACCTCAGAATACTTGCTAAAACCTCACCATCAAAATGTCCAATTTGCAGGTACTGTAGTTTGCAAGATCTGCAGATTTGTTGTACTGGCATGCAGAAGAAAACTCTCATTGTCAAATAAAAAGATCTTAATCAGCAGGTTATTAATTATGCATCAGTATATGTATTATTATGCTTTACTGGCCAGTAAAATGGTAATACAAAGATGTATTCATTACACTCAAGACATACTGGTACAATAAGCTATACAAAGCCCAGAACTAGCCTCCAACAAAAGAAGACAAATCCTTTTCTGTGGAAACTTCAGCATGGCCACTTCTTCCAACTGTGGTGAAACTGACAATATCAGACAGCTGACGTGTGCTCTATTGTAACACCCAACAGAGCTAGCTGTAAATCCAGTCATCACACATTTTAAAAACCTGATTCATTTCCATTCATGCACACGTGCTCTTCTTACCTGAACTGACCGCACATTTGGTTTTCATGAGGTTTTTCCTCCTATTACTGGTAGACAATCCAGGTTATTAATCAAGATATAGTCAGTTGTTACTCTCATTACTGTCACTTATGTCTCATAATTTATGTGCTGAAGTCTCTCATTGTGTAAATATGGGTTTCACTATTTCTGACCACAGACAAATTTGCCAGATACAATAATACAGAATTTAAACCTAAAATTATATTTCTATAAAAATGCATACTGAGCCCATTAATACTAAAATGGGTATATTTTCATGGTTTCAAAACAGTCATTTTCCAACTAACTCTTACTTTAGGATCTACTGAACAGTGAAAGGTCAGTGGAGAGCAAAACCAGCAATCTTGCTAATTTCATAACATAAAGTACAGTTATTGAAGTAAACTTACCATAACAGTATATGTTTTAATAGATCACTGTTGCAGTAGTGTAAGCTATTTGAGTTATATCCTGCCAAGGTTATAACCAATGGCCAGTTTCCAAAGATTTAGGTCACCTTGCAAGCATCCCAAGAACTGTAAGGTGTGAGGACAGCCATATAAAGGTAGTGCTTAGAGTGCCAAAAGCTTCAGAGTTTTCTTACTTGAAGAAGGGATTTTAGATCCCGAAAAATACTAGGAAAGGGAACTCCAGTTTAGTAATGACATACAGCATACGTAAGAATACAGAAAAGGTATCTATCTGTTTGTCTGTCTGTCTATCTCCTCACCTTGACAATGCAACAAACTGGGAGATGGAGGAAGTGGATGGCTACTGCAACAATCTATTAGAACATCTACTGTTGTTATACATTTACTTACAAAAATGTGCTCTGCCCAGCAATTGATCACTATTTCAGTAGCCTAAACTATTTGAGTAGATTACCATAGTTTATTTAACATTTGTTGACTGGGAACGTCTGACTAGGACAGAGTCTATTTTCAGCGGAGGCCCATGGAGAAACACTCTAGACACTCTTTGGAATGTGGGAGGAAACCGACATGAACACAGGGAGGACATGCAGACTCCACGCAGAAGGCACCCCAGCCAATAATCAAACCAAAAAACTTGTTGCTGTGAGACAACAATGCTAACCACTGCACCTACTAGGGAGAAGGAAGGAATTAAAGAGTCCAGGAGTCCCTGGAGAAGAGTCCGAGCAAAGCTTGTACTGGACCTGGAAAAGGAATCCAATTTATAATGCTTTGTAAAAGGATGAACATCAAATTCTCAACTTTAGAATACTCCGAGAGTAAACCTTTTTTGAAAAAGTCACAGAAGAAGCCAAATCCCTTGTACAGTGAGTCTTGACCCTACCTGGAAATGACTTATTATGAGAACAGCAGAACCAAATAGTATGATAATGTCATCTAGAAATTGTTTGCTTTAACATGGGATGTCTTTTTTCTTACCTTTATAGGAAACAAATAGTTGATCGGCCTTCCTGAAGGATTTATTTCTGTCCATGTAGTATCTGATCTGCCTGTGGACATCCAGACTTTGTAATATCCATTCTGCCTTGTTTTAAGTTATGGAAAGAATGCAGGAAGATTAATAGATTGGATCAAGATAAACTCTGAAACCACTTTAGGCATAAAAGAAGGATTTGTTCTTAAAAGAAACCAATCTTTGTTGAAAATGACAAATGGTTGACTTAACACAAGATATTGTGACTCAAACACTCTTCTTGTAGATTTCAGAACAACAAGTAATACATGTTGAACGTCATCTCAGCCTGATGAGCTTGTTCAAATATGAAAAGTATTAACTTTTCAAGTACAAAGTTAAAACCCCAGGGAAGAGTCACCTGTTTTCTAAACCGGTAAATATGCAAAACCATTTTCAAAAACTGCTTGACTTGAGAACAGGAAGAAAGGGGATTTAAGGGGAGAAAAGCAAAATTAGCCAAAAGATGAATCTTGTCAGAAAAGTGAGGAAGGCCTTAGGATAATAATTCACATAAATATTTTAGAACCAGAGGTATTTGAACCTTGAAAGAGTCCTGGCTTTTAGTCTGGCACCAACTAGAAAATCTTTTCCACTTACACACATATATGATTTCCTAATAGCATTTTAGCCTTCCTTACCCCCTATTGCACATCCTAAGGAAAAAGGTGCCTAAAATTTATCAAAATCCTGTATCCAGCAGTCAGTTGAAGTTATTCCAAATTGTGATGTATCAAACAACCCCTGCTTTGTGTGAGTACATCCAGTCTATGGGAAAACGTGGTAAATGCAGTTGGCCATTTTCAAAAGATGGGAGAACCTCTGTTGCCTGGGCGAAAAGGAGTTACCATTACTGTCTTTGGGAAGTCCTTCTGGATCTAATGAGAAAGCATCTATCTTTGCAGCAGAATTTAATTGTCTGTTTTGAAAGGAGGCAAACAAACCTCTTTGAGGTGTTCCCCACAGTTGCATTAATTCCTGGAAACTCAGCAGGTGTAGTTTCCATTCATGAGTGTCTGTCCTGGTTCTGTTAGCTTGTCTGCTATAATGCTCTGTTCTTACAGAATTTAAGAAGCCTGAACAATCAACATTAGTTGAAACACATCCTCCCTGGCTATCACAGCAGGTCTGCAAAGGAGATAAGAACTTGTATCCCTGTTTTCTTATTTACCATCATCACTATGGGGCTGTCTGTGATACCCTGTACAGGTCCTAGAGACCAGAGCCGGTTTAAGGCCTTTAGAGGATTGATTACCACCAACATCGCTTTGACATTTACGTCTGTCATGTTCCTTCCACAGACCTTCCACTTTCACATCATTGGTTACAGCTCACCAAGCAAAGTCTGAGGCATCCTGAAAAACCTCCTAATCTGTTAAATGGGAACACCTATCCTCAGCAAACACTAAAGCACACACCAAAAGCAGTAGCTAACACCACACATAAGCCTACATCAAAAAGTCCCCAAAGAACAAAGACCATGACGCAAGCAGACACATTATCTAGCACTCATATCATAGGAGATTATATTGTTCGACACACATATGCTGCACCACACCAGGCTGGACAAGGAGAAGAAAACTTTTAGTTGCCTATCTGGAACTAGGATCCAAAATGTCATGCATGCATTCAAGTCACTGCACCACGTGTACTAGTATGATTCTATCATAGTCCATGTGGGTGTAAATGACCTGAGACATACCTCACTGGAATATAGGACAGGAGACATAATGCACCTCTCTGAATATGTGTCACAGACAGGTATGCACCTTGCATTGAGCAGTATTCTACCTTCACCAAGGATAATGTCACAGTATGAACAGAAAATTATTGATTTTAATAACTGGCTTAGTTGCTGGAGTCACTTGAGAGGAATCCAATCTCTAACAGTATGGAAAGACATTGTTAATAGACCACATTGTTTTGCCAAGGGTGGACTGTACCTATCCAGCCAAGGCCTTCAGATCTTGGCTAAATCTTTATCCACCCCCTTAGAGTCTTCTTTATGCAATGTCAAAATGACAAAACTACCAACATACAAAAAAACAAACCTCAAACCAGCCTTAAAGTGTTAATGCTTAATTCTAGGAGCCTAAGTAAGAAACTGCACACCCTACAAACTCTCCTCACTCTGGAAAATGTAGACATCTTTGCTGTTATGAGACTTGTTTTAAAGCCAGAGAAAGTACTCCAGTAGTGCAAGGCTACAGTGCCTTCTGCACATTTAGACCAACAGCAGTACAAACAAGGGCTAAAGGAGGAGGTGTCTGCACTGGTGTCAGTCTAAATGTGCAGTACAAACAAGGGCTAAATCAGGAGGTGTCTGCACTGGTGTCAGTCTAAATGTGCAGTACAAACACGGGATAAATCAGGAGGTGTCTGCACTGCTGTTGGTCTAAATGTGCAGTACAGACAAGGGCTAAATCAGGGGGTGTCTTGATCCACATTATTGACAAATACAACTCCAGATTTGTTTAACAGTATGATGTCCTGTAGTTCATCCTCATCAGAGTCTCCATAGACAAGGTTCCTTACCATGTCATGGCCAGTCACAGGTCAGCATCTATGACTCATGAAGCTCACCTTACAGTTACCTAGATGCCCATCATCTAAACAAATACCCAATTCATGGGAGACTTAATTACCCTTCTACAGACTGGGAAATGTACACTTCCTCTAACTCACAGGCGCAACATTTCCTGGACTTTATCAACACAAACACCCTGGACCAGATAGTGCACACTCCAACCAGTGGATCAAACATACTGACCTAGTACACACCAACATGGGAGAGCATTGCCCAATTTTTTGGAAGATAAGGCTAATGTCAAAGGCCTCTGACACACCAAGTTCTCAGAAGACTGTAAACTGGTAACTATCATAAACTCACCCCATGACATCAAAATCCTACAAGAGGGTCTAACCCAAACAAATGATGGGTGCCAAAGCCACAGACTAAAGCTCAGTATGAAGAAATGTATTATAGTGCCCTTTGGGAAATTTGTCACCCAAGCTAATTACTCCAACAATATAACATTGATAGGTAGGATTCTGAGAATATATGCAGGCAGAATCTGGCCTTCGACCAACATATAGCCAAGATAGTAAAAAAATCCTTCTATGTTGGCCAACTCATAAGCAAGCATATGGAATCCTGGTCCAAAGAAGTAATAGTACCAGTCTACTCATTATGGCCCTTATCAGACCCATCATTGAGTCCAAAGCCCCCTTTGGCATGTACCTAGCTAGACTCTTGCAACAGTAGGAATGCCCTCACAGGTTCCTCACCATGAGAATCCAAGGTATGAATAACATGTCCTACACAGTTTACCTTAAAGCCCTATCTCTATACTCAGTCTCCTACAGGTTAATGAGAGGTGATCTCTTGCACATCCACAAAACAAAAAATCCTCAGAAACTCTAGATCCAAGGACCTGAACTTTGTCTGCAATATAAATAAAACATGCTGGAGAGACCAATGTGCGTCTCCAAGGATACCTGTATTATGGAATAAGCTCCTCATCTATGTGAAGCAGAGTTCATCCTTGACCCTATTCAAACAAAACCTTGATCACCAGATGGGAAATTGCAAAGTCATCCTGGTGTGGAACCCCATGTCTATGATGGCAGAGGTCAACAGTAAGTAAATTAATCCTCAACTAACATACCCCCCCCCCACATAACCCTTAGCTACCTCCTTACTAACCACCACACAGGCATCCAAAGAAATTGAGGATAAAACTGGGTTGGGTTTCATGGCTAGGTTTGTGAAGACCCTGGTGGCCATTAGCCTAGTATAAACTTATAAACCTATCGTTTGTGACAGACTGAGAAGGAGCTGGAAAGGCAAAGGGGAGACCAAGATTGAGAGACAACTGGTTAACTCATAACAGTAACGTCCTTTCTATAAATTCCAGAACTGGGATCTGGAAAGATAAAGGTTGATGATGCTGGAGCCAGAATGATCAGAGGTACTACTGATTTTTTCTCATATGCAGTCTGGCCAATGGAATCATGATAATCACAAAAGTATGAAACCCAAAGTTCTGAGAAATGCCCTGGCAAATGTCATGGACTGGGGCAAAAGGTCAGGATGTTTTCTCTGTACAAGTCTACTTTGTCCTGGGGGGAGAACCTTTTATAAGAAGGTATACAGAAGTTCTCATAAAAACACTTGGAACAAGCTTCCAACTGAACTAACATCCCTTTCATCCTCTCCACTGTTTAAAAAGCAACTAAGAATCCTCCTAAATTCACAATGGCTATGCCCTTGCAGTAATCCAGACTGACAGCATTTGCCTCTTCCATGACCACCTGTGGTGGCTATTATACCTACTCACTGTTGCTTTCTTTTTCTCTCTATTAATCTACTGAAGAAACACACTTCCTATGGAACCAATACATATATATATATATATATATATATATATATATATATATATATATATATATATATATATAAACCTAAACTGTTTTTTGTATTGAATATGTTTCACAAAAGGTTTTGTAGCCACATATACTCTATCAATAATGTGTATATTGTTAGTATGTAATCACTTTGTAATTTATTGCAATGTCTTGGGCTTTTCTCCCCAGGCCTCCACTGAAAAAGGACATATATCCAGTCAGACTATCCCGGTCAACAAATGTAAACTTAATAAATAAATAAATAAAATAAACACTATTCTGCAAGACAGGATAAGACAAGATTTCTATAAGCTCACTTGAAATCCCAGACTTGAGAAGGAGTTTCTTGATACATCTCAGAGAATCTTGGTAACTGGAAAAAGAGTTTGCAAATATGAGAGAACCATCAAATATGAAACGTCTGCTCCTTGAAGTATGTGGTAAGCTATAACTGGAGCCAGACACATTGTAAATGCCGTTGGTGCAGTCAATAGCCCAAAGTGTAAGACAAAGAACAGCTAATTTGAGCCAGAGTCAAGAAATCTTTAAAAAAAAAAAACATCTGAATTGCTTTCCAATAGAAACATGATAAGCATCTGCTGGGACTACAGTTACCATGAATAACTGGGGGGGGGGGGGGTAACAAGGTTTAGATGGATGACAGTTTGAACTTTGGGACCTTGATAGAGACTGAGAAAGGAAGGGTGCCAAACTGGTCTCTACGTTCCCTCCTTTCTTTGGCACCAGAAAGATCCTTGAATAAAACACGTGATTCAAAACTGGTGGAAACAAGGATATTTAGTTTACAGGATGAGGAGGGGGCTCCCACTGCCATCTATACCCTTGTTGGTTGATTGATAGAATCCAGTTGTCCAAGATAATCTGATACAACTGGGGAAGATAAAGTTCTAGACTGACGGGCAGATCATTAGGGTGGGAGGGGTAGATCTGAAGAGACAAATAGTCATTCTGACTTTTTGGATTGCCCTTGTTTCTGGGTGGCTTTCCCTTTCTTTCTAGTGCCTCCTTGGCATTGAATTTTAGTATCCTTGTTGCTTAAATTGCTTTTTCAAAAAGGGCCCTGAGTTAAAAAGAAAGCTATAGGTGAGACAACCTATTAACTCAGTCATTCCCACATTGTACTTCTGACTGTCTCCTCCACAACAAGGTCAAGCCAGCTACTCAGACTTTTGTCTCCAGAGTACAGACAAGGCACCCCCCCCCCCCCGTTTCACAGCCACTGAAGTGGATTTTCTCCCACTTGACTAACATGGTTAACATTGTTCTCACCCATTGTATCCAACTGCTACTGGCTATAATAAAAACCTTTGAGGGTGTATCAGCATTAGACCCATTGACTGAACATTTTAAATGTTCTCTCACCTTTCATTTTCTTTCACTTTATTCTGCATCTTTTTATTCTTTAGACTATTCTGACATTTTTTACAACCTCATTTAGATTTTTTGTTGCTTTTTTCTATTTTCCTGTCTTTAAAACCATTTTCTTTAGGCACTTCTAGTCCAACTTTTGTTATTTTTCTGTGAAATGAAAAACATTCAGTGCTTTCAATAATCCTATTTTTGTGGTTAGCATAACTCTTATTACAATGCAGACAATTATACAAATTATCAGAGCCCTAAGACTGCAAGTGAATACTGGGATTAACAGATGATTAGTACATTCCACAGTGCAAATTAAGACGAGCGGTTGTGAGTGGGGGGGGGGGGGACAAGTCAAGCACACAGCATACCTGCAAAATGGCCAAAATTGCATGGTATTTAATGCATGCTTATGAGTTCATAATGATATAGAAATGATGAACCCCATGTAAATAAGTCACAAGGGTTATGCAAATAAAGGAACCTAAAATAGCAGAGTAATTCAGAAGTGTACAAAACAGGTGTACATATGACAGTGCATATCTATTTTCAATGCTGTGTTTAATGGTATGCAAAGGGAGTGATGCTAGGAGCAGCACAGCCACATGTGTTAGAAGCCACTGTCAAAGTCAGTACTTACAATGTTGTATATTGCAACCCTCTGCATCTTTGAAGAGGTCTAGACTGCAGCTCTCATATCATCAGCCCTCAGGCCAACTGACTGTGGGCTGTATCTGAGTGATACTGAGAGGCACCTAGCTAAACTGTGTCACCCTCAAGTAGAATTGAGGGGGATGCATGGTATGCTTACTCCTGTGATACAAACCATTAACCATCTTAACTAAAGGCACATTAGAGATATAACAGGCATTGGCCTTACAGATCCTAAACTAATCCCTTGATATAATGTTAAGTTGTGTGGATTAATGCAAATGTTTCCCATTGACAGTGAAGATGAGAACAAACACCACACAGACCATTTATGACACAGCCCATTTCCCTGTGGATCTGGGAGCCATGCAGTGCACACATGTTGCTATCAATGCCCTAAATAGTCCTGAGAACTTGTGGTACATCAACAGGAAGGGCTTCTACTCGATGAAGAGCCAGGTGGTGTGTAACATCAAAGGCATTATTTATAACATATCCATAAACCACTTAAATAGTTCACATGATTCATACATTTGGCACATGTCTGACCTACATATATCAGTGATTACTGTGAGGGGACTTTGCACAAGGCCACTTGGTTTTAGGTGCACATACATGCTAGACAGACAGGTCTATATATATACAGCTACCATGCAAGCAGAAAGCAGGCCATATATGATGCTGTGTATTATATGTTGCAGGCAGTGCTGGATATATCCTAGAGCTTAGGTTGATGACCTTGATGCCACTAGACCATGCAGGAAATGCCCTATAACATAGCCCATGCAGAAATGTGAAATTAACAAAGGGTGTATTCAGACCACCAAGAGGATGCTTTTGATGTCTAAACACCTCAAGAGGAGCACTACAGTACAGATGTAGGTGGCAAGATCTTTGTTGTGTGTACTATGATGCTTAACATGGCATTGTGCAAACAACTGGAGAAATGGCTGAATATCATAGTGGGGTTTTTATACTAATCATAACAGCAGCAAAGGACAGGATGGAGATTTGGGGGAGGAAATGTTATCACAGTGAAGGCAGAAGAGGAACAATATATTACAGCACCGACAAAGGCAGTGGCATCTGACCACAACTATGGGCCATAATACATGCGGTGCCACACCCAGGCTATGTGGAGCAATGCATAAACTGGCCATGCTATGCATCAGATGCTGCCATATTCACACGTGTTAAGGGTGAGTAGGACACAATCGTCAACACTTGCATGGGTGGGTAAGATACAGTGACAGATGACTGCAACACTATAATCGGGGTTAGGGTCATGGGAGATGAACACAGAAGTCACATACTCTGGGAGGGTATGGGGAGTCAGAGATCACAGGGAACATTCTGAATTACTGTTTTCTCAGAGAATCTTTAGGGAGTACCAGATTTTCTGTGACGACCTCCTATTTGTGTTTTTTTTTTCTGGCATATTAAAGTTTTTTTTTTTTTTTTTTTGTTATGGCAATACATAATGGCTAAACTAACTGTTTTTGTAAGATGGTAAGAATTTCTATGTCTTAGCTGACGGAACTAACTCATCCACTCACTCCCTCTCACTAATTAATTTAGTCATCCATTTAGAGGTGTTAAGTTTCTCATCATTTCTTGAGCTGTGCATTGTAACCAACATCTCACAAGTTGTGTTAACTAGAAAGGATTTCGGTAATACTGCATTTCCAAACACAAACACAAGCATTTATATCTCTGAATAGGGCAGATCCCCCACCCCCCAGATGGGTGAGGCCATCCAAAATTGTATCACCCATAATGGGGAGAGGGAGGTGGTTTGATCCAATGTGTAACTGTTACCTGGTTGAGACAGAGATGTCTAGTAGCAAAAGGCCAGTGATGAATATTTTGGACTGGTAAAGAACAAGTAATGCTGCAGCAGGAATTCACTGTGTGTGTGTGTGTGTGTGTGTGTGTGTGTGTGTGTGTGTGTGTGTGTGTGTGTGTGTGTGTGTGTGTGTGTGTACATCCACAATGAGTACATGTGCGTGTGACTGTGTGTGCGTGTGTGTGTGTGTGTGTGTGTGTGTGTGTGTGTGTGTATGACTGTGTGCGTGTATCCACAATGAGTGCATGCGCATGTGACTGTGTGTGTGCGTGTGTGTGTGTGTGTGTGTGTGTGTGTGCGCCCATGAACAAGTGAGTGCATGCATGTGTGTGTGTGTATGTGTGCGCGCACACACAGATCCACACTGTTCACCAAGAAAAGGAGTTGAGGTGCATGATATAAAGTACTCACTAAGATGATGGCCTTCTGATGACAAAATCTTACCTCAGCTACTACAGCTATATGGCCAGTAGGACAACTAAATGAAAAACACCATGATAGGTTACTTTGAGAGGCTAATGGTCACAGATAAAGAACAGATAAAGTCTGAATAAAGAACAGATAAGGTCTGAATTAAAAAATATAAATATGGAAATGTTATCAGCACTTTAAGTCTTTTCATAGACCAAAAGTTTAAAATATATTTGGTAATTTGACAAAAGGGCAGTCAGATTAATTCCTAAAGAAATGACATAAGACTTCATGCAAACCTAACATGGTTCAACAGTACAAAAATGCCACATTAAGGTACAAACATATATATGTTACTTTATTTATGTGCGATAATATAAATATTTTGAAGGTAAGAAAATATGTGCATCCAGTGCTTATTCGCTTACTATGACTGGGCACACCTTTGCTAGCTCCCTGTTTATAGCAGAAACCTTGTAATTGTGAAAGCAGTAAATTAAAAAAAGTAGTGTGATGGCAAAGTGGAAACAACTGAAACTTGTTTTACAATTATTAACATGTTTTTGTGAGGGTGGGCATTTAACACCCCTGCAAGACATGTTCAGACATCTTAGGGACAAGTACATGATTGTTTAGGTCCAACAAAAAGCCCAGGGACCATAGCACTTTGATACTTTGCTTCCAGACAATGAGTATAATCTTTGGACTGGTGTGTTAAGAAAATTATTCCTCTGCCTCATTGAAACATACAGCCTTTATCGACTTATCTCACCTGTCCAAACTCCTGTCCTCCCTACTGGATTAGGAACTTGTAAAGATTACCTCCCTCCCTGAGTTTGGACTCAAGAAGAAAATAGTCAAGACTTTGTTACGGCTTCAAGAGTGGATTCCATCTAGCTACAATTTTGACTGTGCCGCCATTATAGGTAGGACTGCAGGCCTACAATTGTACCTGCACAGGACAGCTTTGTTGAAGCTATCTTTCTTAGAGGAGGAGCTTAGAAATGTCTTTCCAGATACCCCTTTCTTGGGGGAAGTTCTTCCCCTCTCAGGATTTGGTAGATGGCATCTTGAAATGGAAGTAGACCATCAACAGTGTAGATGACTTTTACAATCTACATGCTCCTCCCACATCTTCTAGGATTACTCATACCCAAAAGAGGAAGAAGCCTCTTTACAGACCAAGAAAACACCTGAAAGCATTGTACATGGTTGCAGTGATTCCACATATAAATACACTATCAATTTGGCAATGCAACTGAAAAGAAACATGTTCTTATATGTTGATAATGTCATCATCTGAGCCTCTGGAAACTCCACTTAAGCAATCATAACTACCCTTAAAAGTAATCCAGCACAGTTACAGAATACACTGAGCACATGATCATACCCAGAAATTGAGAAAAATGCCATGTATTGCATATTGCACAGTAGCACCTAATGACTGCTGTGGAATATGCAAAGCTGCTCTTTGGGGTATTCTGTGAGGAAGATTCCATATTCCTGTCTGATCTAAAGATGTGCAAATTGAATCTTTTAAATCGCTGAAAGACATGTATTTGAATTTTCTCATTCTAGGATGAATCATGTGCTCAAGAATACTGGAGAAATGAATTATTAAACTTGTTTGTGAGTATTAAGTTGTGTTGTAGATTATTTCATTTTAAATGTAGAATTAAAACCAATGACGTATGAAACATTGAGGTTTTAAGTTACCTGTGACTTAAGGAAAGCTGCTGGAAATTGCCCAAATGTAAGGCAGTATTGTTAGTACATGCAAAGTATAAAAAGTTGTTTACTTTAAAAAGTGAGGCAGCAATTAATGTACAGAGTCTTGGAAAAACTTTGTAGCAATACAAAATGTGCATTCAGAAATAATAGTGCACTGAGTAAAACTGCTACACTAGCTTTCTGTGAAAGTAAGTCAGGCATTTTTGAAGCATGTGCATTGAAATGAGTGACTATGCTGTGTGATTTAAATCATAGATTAAACAATGTTTGCCTACTAAATGGATATTCTATATTATAGTCCTTCCAAACAGTTCAATAAGTACTAATGTACAGATACAAACCAAGTAATATGCCTGCACCAAGCTGCTTATCCTTTGACTAACAAGAAAAGCCTAATTAAAAAAAATATTGTGGCTTTTAAATGAAACATCTGTGGAAACAGGGAACCCATTGAAATGAGAGCCTTTACATTTAAAGAAAATGATTGATAGCACAAAGCTAATAGCTTTATAGCATGCAGACTTGAATCTTACCAAGTTATTGAAGTCAATTCAGAGTCAGCTGTATTGTGACAGTGAAAAATATGGCTTACATGAGCCACACATTTCTTGCATTTGTGAATTGTCATCTATTTAAAGTAAGTAAAATTCATCATCTTTTCTGAGCAGCTATGTGGGTGCAGTCCTTACTATTTGAGAGTTACAAGCAAAATAAAAGAGAAATGTGTAGCATGTAGAAAGAACTTTCAAATAATGGAACTTTATACAATACTGACACCTACCCAGTGCTGTATGTGGCAAAGTTTATAAGATTCATAAGTAAAAGGCAAGTCTTTTGAGTACTGAACTGTTAATACCAAGGAGCTATTATACCTACAAGAAAATATAGTCTTTGCCCATATGGAGACTTTCTTCAAAAATAAAAGTGGGTCTTTATGGTAGTTAAGTGATAACTTGAAAAAAAATCTCTGTTGTCATTCTACAAGATAGTTTCAAGTGTCTGTGCATAGGTATATATTGTGAATCTGCATTTGTGTGTCTGTGTGTGTGTACATGTTAAACTGGATTTACCAAAACTCTGGTGGCACTTTATGAAACTCTGGTGGCACTTTGTGAAACTAAAACTGTACAGAGAGCTGACTCTAAGAAGATAACCCATCTAACACTGAAGGGGTTCAGTGCCGAGTACTGCAGGAAAGAACACTTTGCATGAATGTAGAAAACTGATTGTAAATTCCCTGTATTGAACCAGTAAGACAGCTGAATGAGTGGCAAAAGAGATAATAAGCAAATCAAAGGAATATATGTGCTGCTGTTATAGAAATAAAACACATGATAAGCTCCCCTGAGATACTGCACCACATGCTTCACAAAAGGAAGTGGTGTTGGCCAACTAAGAGTGGTCAGAAACAGTACAGTGGTACAGCAGAATGAGAAAGCTGATAGGAGCAAGTGGATGTTTTACAATCCACTGCTGTAATTATACTAAGTGAAAACTTATTTGAGTGATGGCTCTTGCTCTAAAGGTTCCAGGATAGCTGCAATAGAGATGCTGATGGACAGAATTTATATATTTAAATTAGAGAATGTTGTTAAGAAACAAGAACTTGTAGAAAAGGTAGTGGATGCTGTTACAGTAAATATACTTATGCAACAAAGGGCTAAGCAAGAACAACAGAAAGTAAATGAGACACTGCCAAACTGCATGGCTCTGCAAACTGAAGTCAGAGCATTAACTGAGAGTGTGGAAAAGTTGATATAGCCAGAGGGTGCTATCATTAATCAGAAAGAATAACAATGTTGGAACAGATGGTTTCTGAAAATGAAAATGAAGAATTTTTTTAAGGTTGTTGTCTGACCTTGGCTAGCAAAAGAAATGTCAAAATAAAACAGTCAAAGAAACATGTGACTTGTCCAAAGGAACCTTTTAACATTGCTTAACAAGTAGGAACTGTAAAATATATGATTAAACCTCAAAGTGTTAAATCAAGTGACATCACAAGTCAAAAACGAAGAGTAAAATGACTTGATGGAATAATACGGTGTCCCTGTATTGGATTCATCCTTAATTAGAACTTAATTACACATAAAGTAGATATTTACTCTTCTTCTCGGCTACAGTGTTTTCAGAATTATTCACCCAGAATATTAGCATGTCTTAAAAAAACAGAAGCTTTCAAAGTCATCCCATAAACTTGGAAATCTTTACTCTCTGTTTCTACTCTGAATCGAGCATACTATTCACTGTGTTATACTATGAGTGCCTTCCCTATAAGAGAACCCATTATTTTCTGTATGTTTTTTCCCTCCATGATTGCTGACCATCAGTTTCCCTGTTATGAGCCACAGCCCATTTGTTTCCTATCAGTGAACAGTGACCCTGAATCAGACAAGAGCCAGCTGGAAGGAATCATAATCCATGCAGGAATGAAGGTCTTTATTACCTGCATTTAACCATAAACCATCAGCTGTTTATGGATGGCCTTCATCATGGACCATTCAGACTATCAGTCCAAGGAACCCACAGGAGTAGGCTAATATCACCATTAATCCTCTTCCTGCCTGCTGTCACTCCTCTCATTTCCACAAATATTGACTTGCAAGACTTTACTTGGTCATACTATGCCCTCTCCTTATATGTGCATATTTCCACATCTATGATATCACCAGTTATGGATCACAAAGTCCACATCCTCTAATCCATGGGCATCAGTGTTGAGCAAGCCTCTGCTTGCACAGAAGTAATCAGCCAACTAGAAACTACATCTCCCTCAGGTTGGAAAACCAATGTAAGTCACTCACTTCTTCCCTCTCCTGCTCAGCCCTTACAGCAGCTGTATGACTATTCAAACTCAGGTCATATAGGTTCATATGTTCATAGTGTCATAGGTGTTTACTGCTAATGACCACAAGGGTCTCTTTAAGCCTGGCCAGGCATAACAAATCACTGACAAGTTATGTTACCCTTGGGAGATGAAACATTTACAGGATGCCTGTGTCCATTAGAAACATAGTTGCCAAATCAGGGATGAATTTCCTGTTCGCCATCCAATTGTCCAAGTTACACTTGATTTGGGTTAGGGAGGAACTCTGTTTCACATGTATGAGAAGCCTGTTCCAGAGAAGGGGTAGTCTTTGGGATACATACCTGTCTCTCCAGCAGGTCCTATTTATGTCACAGGCAAGGTTTAAATCTTTAGAGGTAATTCTGGCACTGTTTGTTTTGTGGATATGCAGGAGGTCCAATAGAGTGGGGTCTGACAATGCCTTCTATGGCAGGAGTAGATCTCCCCTCAACAGCTTATAGGCAACAGAATACAGGGATAGGACCTTGAGGCATCTGCATAGGACATTTTCCTTATGCCCTGTATTCTTTTACCATGGAACCTCGGGTGGATGTTCCAGTTGTTCGATATGTCTGGTTAGGTACACACCAAAGCAGGCACTGTACTCAATGAAAGGTCTGATGAATGCCAAATACAATGGAACAATGACTTCCTTGGACCTAGATGCCATAAATGGCCCATAATTAGGACTTCATTCTTCTATGTCTCTCAGTATGGTTTCTTCTTAGAAGGTCATCAATCTGGAACACTGTCATAAATTATCCCAGACAGGCAACCAAATTATCTTCTTTTACCAACCAATTTATGGCCCCTCTTGACCAAGAAGTAAATTGTTGTTGCCCATATCATGTAACAAAGTGCAGTTATTTAAATGTGCTTTTCTGAAATCTGTGCTTGAGTTTGGCAATACTGCTATTTAATGTGTGTTTTCTTAATGGACGGTATTGAGCAACAGTGATGTTGTGTACCCTTTAAGATGACCTAATACGGTTCTCTACTTGTCTGATATGCACAGTACTCTTACGTTGAATTACTCTGTAACTACTTCAAGATTTAAAAAATAATGTTGTGATCCAGATCACTTATCTGCAAAATAAAAAAAAAATGAAATAAAATAAAATAAAATAATAAAATGGTGATTCTTTGGAAGGTTATGATTGTGCTTCAACAGAGTGGCTGGATAGTTTCATCAGATGGGTACATTTAATTTGATCAAATTGCATTTCACTGAATCTCATATGACTGAATACACATTTTACTGAAAGCACAGTTGATTGAATCATCATTTAAAGAAAATTGTAGAAGGCTGTAAAAAAACATTGTGGGTGCAATTTTGGATCTTAGGAATTACAAGGCAAATTTGTACCTTGCTAATGCCTACTGTTACGCTGTAGCCCCATCTCTAGAAATTTGTATTTTTTTTACCAACAATGATTCATTGTTTGAGGAGTTTTCTCTGTTTCCCATGGTTGTGCAACCGTGGAGATAGTATATATAAGTAAGGAGTATAAAGGGAGACATAACTCTCTGCAAAAAAAAAAAGCTTTTGGAAGTATATTTAGTGTATATGGCATTTTCTATGACATGATTCTGCAATGTGTTTTCTATCACTTTTGTCATCACAATGAACAAAACATGCTGGAGGGATAGGTTCCTGACCCAGAGACTCCCCAGACTCTGGAATAGACTGCCCATACATGTCAAGCAGAGTGCCTCTTTGGCCCTCTACAAAAGGAACCTTGATGATTGGATGGGAGATAGGAAATTCACCCCGGGGATCATGTCAGTCACCCTGCTAGACAGGGGTCCAGGGAAGTAAATACTGTGGAAAGAAATAGCCAGGGAATTGTTTTGGTTAGGCATGTATAGGCCATAGGGCTGATAGCCTAGTACTAACCTATGAACTTGTGCCATGTTTTTTTTTTTAAATTCCGTGAAATGAGTATTTCAATTAAATTATATTTACTCCACACAGCATAATGGACACCTTTTGTCAGAATGGTATCTGTAAAGTTGAGGCCTTTGATTCCTTCTGAGCGGACATCTCCAATACAAGGTAGTGACATTTGGGCTTCCCCCAGCATCCAGTGTTGCCAAGGTGTTGGTCATGGTAGCCTTACAGCAGAAGAATGTCCATGTGTTCTTCTGTTTAAATGAATGGCACCTGGTGGCCCCATTAAATGACTGTGGTTGCTTCTCTGGAATGGGTTCTTTCCCCTGGAAGTAATCTCTGGAGTCACCATAGTACGAGAAAAGTCCTCTTTGATCTAACATCTAGAACTGCATTTATAGACAATGAACTGTATATTCTGCATTGTTAGTCATTCCAGCCAATAAATGAGGCCCAGAAAGCCATGAACTTCATGGTTTAGGTGATGACACAGTGCAGTTTCAATACTTAGATGGTTTCTGAAAGTGATAATGAAAGGGTTGAATCTTACTGCAACTTCCTGGCTTCATGGCCACCATGATCTGCATGGTGCCATGTGCACATTTAAGGATGTAGGTGCTACAGGGGGCAGGGGAGGTGTCAGTAGTTGCAGAGCCATCATCTGTTCACAGATCTGCTCCAGGTGTCAGACTCATACCTCTGGGCCCCAGGGATAGTGAACATTTCTCATCAAGCTTCAGGGGAATATCACATTCCTGCAGCCAGACCCATACCAGGTCCTGCTACCAGATATTTTGTTGGTGGGATGGGGAGCTCACTTCAGTTCCACCACAATTCCAGGGTCACAGTTTTCACTGAAGAGTGTATTCTGCATCAACCAGGTGGATCTACACGCTGTCCTCCTAGTCTGCAGGACCTTGGAGAACAAGATGCATCTGGGGACGTTAATTTTTCATTTCAACAGCCAATCCATTTTTATGTGATAGCTAAACAAGTAAGAAGACACTGAGGTGTACCCCTGTGCAGCGAAACAGTGCATTCTTGCAGCGGGCCATAGATATAACCATAACAGTCTTAGCATTTCACATCCCACTAGAAGTGATCCTAATGGAGGATTCCCTCATCCTGTCATTCAGTCCCACTTGCTGTTGAAAATACAGAAGTTCTGTCTGGATCCGATCCTCTAGAAGTAGAAAACCAGAGACTGATCCATTCTGATATTGTAAGAAGACAGTTCTCCATCTTATCTCCTCAGGTCAGTAAGGCAAGGGGGGATTGCAATGGCTACAATCTCCATCTTATAAAAAGGGAGTTTTTGCACAATTGTTATAGCACTATGGTCATTTGCAGATGATAGGTCCTTCTCAACATCGATAAAAGAAGCCTTTCAGGAGCTCTCTTCACTGATCTCACCAAAGCTTTTGATCTTATTAACCACCTCCTCACTTCCTGCAATAAACTGGACTTTGTTTCAGCACTGACACTTGGTTCTAAGATTTCTTAACAAATAGGCATTTCAGAATCAAAACTGGTTCATCGGTATCACCACCACCACCCCTTACCAAAGGAGTGCCCCAGGGCTCTAAACTCCCCTCTGTCTTGTTTTTAGTCTTTATTAATAAACTGCCCTGCATCCTCCCTAATCTTCCTATAACTCTTTATGTAGATGACATAGTTATCCTTTGATCCATTCCTTCACATACAGCTATTCAAACCCAGCTTCTGTCTGACCTCTGTTCCCTTAATACTTGGCTAAACTACCATAAGCTACTCATAAACTCCTCCAAAACAAAACTATGATGTTTGGAACCTCATAGAAACTGAAAAAAAACTTCCTAAAAATTTCAACATCACAGATCTCACTGGTATTCATATAGAAACAACCACATCCTTTAAATATCTAATTTTATCACTGGACCAGTTACTTAACTTCCATAACCCTTGCTTAATTAAGTGTAAGCAGGGGTTACCAGAACTTGTCGGAGATTTGTGATGTGTGGCTAGGCTTAAAAAGGCCCTTGTGGTTATTAGCCTAGTCAAGACCTATTAACCTATGAACCAGAGTGAAAACATTAGGAAGATGATCAATTCTCTTATTGTTTTCTGATCCTGATAAAATACCTGTCTCTCTCTCCAGACCAGCTAGAGCTGCAATAGGCAAAGGAATTCTCCTTGCTCAAGTTGAATACGGGTTCTCCATCATAGCCACAGCCTCTAAAAAAAACTCGTCCACTCAGTCCATTGAAAACAAAATCTGTTGACTCATTTCCAACTCTGCCTCCCCTCAGAACTCTTCTGTATCACCCTCTCCAAAGCCAATTGCCTTCCAGTCTGCTACAGAGTTGAGCTACTCCTATGGTTTCGTCTTTTCAAACTACTTCACCCAGTTGCCTTCCAACATCTTCCTAGGTTCATGGATTCATAGATTAGTACTAGCTAACTGCCCTTGTGGGGCATTTTATGCCAAGCCAATTAACCCATGCGAGAATCAAATCTTGCACCTTGTGTCTGTAAGGCAAATATCTTATCCATTATGCCAAATCTCCTTCTAGCTGGCAAACTCCATAATGATACCTCCTCCCATACAATCTCCATAACCCTTCCCAAATAACTCCCTCATTACAAACCCTCCAAACTTAATTGCCCTTCTCCATTCTTGTCCTTCTCCTTTGCTCCAAGGGGAGAAGGCCTGGCTGCCACCAGTCACCATGAAAATGTTTCCCAAATGAACTGCAATCTACTAGAAATAAGAATGTCACCACTTCATACGTCTTTACCACAGCCTCTTGGTCTGCAGGTCAGAGCCCAGCCTCTGATGTTTAGTCCATTGGCTGTCTTCTGGCTCATTCTGCTCTGGTGGATTTATTTTGTGGGATTCAACCCAGCTGTTGCCCCACAAGAAGGATCCCTAATAGATATAATACTTACATTTTTACCATATCAGACGTTTTGTGCGGGGATGCTCCTTGTTAAGTCCCAGATTCTCTCTCTGTCTTACTGTCCTTATGTGCTTGGACAGCCCTAAACTCCCAGCATCAACTGTTGGAGTAAACTGGTCTGATAAAGTATATATTTGTACAGGACTTGATGGCAGTGTAGGTATGAAATCTTCATTGTTATTTCTTGATTTTATAGAAGTCTGCTAGCTCAGTAGTTGGAGGTGAACTGGCAGGCTGATGAAGTAGGTGCATTCGTATAGTTGGCTCATGACTTCATGGAGTGTTTTGGTCTTGGATGCACACTGATCCAAATGTAGGACCTTCTGAAAAAACAGGTTCTGAATTATAAATGATGATGAAGATAAATGTCATTCGCTGACACACCTAGACGGGTTTCCTCATAACTTAACTGATGCGGTAAGAATGCGCTGGTCATTTTATCCCCCTTTATACCCATGTGATGAGATTAACTGTTCATTTCAGGAAACAAAAATAGAGATTAACTGTTCATGTCAGGAAACAAAAGTAGTATATTCACTGACTTCTCATGTCAAACCACGTAAGTCAGAATTCACAAGAGAATGGCCCAGACAGGCATTAAGGTTTGGTTTGCTCATATCTAATGTATAACATACAAAATAAAAGAGCAGTGTAAAACATATAGATGACTGCAACATCATAGTCCACGTAACAACATTAAAAGCCACAAACAATTTTTTATCTATACACTTTTTGTTTTTAGGTTTGTTGTGCTACATCATCTTTATTACCTAGAACTCAATGCAAATGAGCATTAATATGGCATATTAATGCTGCATGAATGTCAGTCTTTACTAGCCTTTACTACATATTCTTAAAATAATAGCCAGTTATTTTATTTGTAAACCTGTATACACATATAAGTTTGCATCTCAGATTGGCGTGGTATCAGAAAACAACTATGAAAGACCTAGCACAGCTGCTTTAACATGCATATAGCTAAGCATATTCTTTCAGATCTAAAATGCTACTCTTAAATCACTTACAGACTTATAAATACTGTATAGGGTATACAGTAAACAATGCTTGATACGTTAACAGAAGATCATTTTAGAGTTATTGCATGTATCAGAATTCTGAGATCTAAGTATAAGAGTTTAATTTTTAAAATATGATCAATTCCTTTTGCTGTAAGCATGAGTCATATCTTTTTTCAATGGATATATTTTACTATTTTCGGGTTAATTTCAGAACTCACAAGAAAAATATTCATTATTACAAAGTTGCTTTCTGCATGTATCTTAACATATGTACAAATCTGGCAGTTAGCACAGAGAATTAATGCTATGAAGCAAGATGCTTACTGTAGTCAAGGGAGCAGGGCACGATTCCTTTCACCTCCATTTGCCTAGTCTGTGACTTTGAACAAGTCACTTCCCAAACAGTGCTCCACAGTCACCCCCAAAAAGTGACACGTGCTCAGTGAACTTACCCTGTCATCATATGAATAAAATAAATAAATATGTTGCTTGAGTATAATTTAGTACACTATTTTAGCTGAACATGTGGTTCACCTCTTTTACATTTCTTATAAAATAAAATGAAATGAACTTTCATGTGCTTCACTAAATCACAAAGTATGTCTTAGCTGTGAAATCATTAAAAGCGAAAAGCATAAGCTGAACTCGACGTGGGAAATGTCCTGAATTAAAGTTCATGTTAACCAAACAACATCAATGACTAATTGAAGAAGAGTGCCTGGTTCTGGCAGAGAAACACGATTATTTGGGACAGCGAACAGCTGACAGACAAAACCTAATGAATGAAATTGGTTTCAGTAAAAAACGAGACACAGCGATTGTCTTGTTGGAGCTCAGTGAACCTTAGTGTTTATTTGGGAAGCATGCATTATGATTCTAGGAGCTGTCTGGTTTGAGTCAATCAAATAACACGACTTCATAAAACTGCTGTAAGGTAACACACACACACACACACACACACACACACACACACACACACAGACACCAAACATTTCAGTTTATGTAACTTTGTGCATCTTTTCCTTGTAGCCTGGCTTTCCAGAAGTAAAAACTGACTACCTCGCCATCATGATGGACCCCGAAGAAGTACCTCTGGATGAGCAGTGTGAATGTCTGCCATATGATGCAAACAAATGGGAGTTTCCACGGGAAAGATTAAAGCTAGGTATGAAATATATATACCTGATAGAGATACTATTAAAATCCTTATGCATGTATGTATTTATTTTACGCATGTTATCTGGGAAGTCCAGCTAGGAGATCCTATTTCTAGTGCATCCCACAAACAGAGAGAGAGAGAGAGATTTGCAGAGTTCAGTTTTATATCTATACTGGAAGACAGAAAGTAGCTTTCAGATCCCTGTTTTGAGTACAGTCTAGGTAAAAGGCAGTTACTTAGTATAACTGGTATACAAACACACACACACACACACACACACACACTACAACCTCAGATGTTTCTCCCAAATACCCCTGTCCCCACTCCAAACCCTACAGACCAGACTAGACTTCAGAAACCACCCTTTCCATCTTTGTTCCTAAAATATGGAAATCCCCACTCCTCATAAACCAATAACAATCACTCTTTCCCACCTTCAGAGATGAATCTTTTTCTCCATAACAAATCAAACTGTACTTGCCACACAGCAGGCCACATCACGTAAGGGTCTCTCAACCTCTGCCCTTACTCTGTCTCTCAGCTCACACCCCTTAACTTCATCTCCCCAATCCTGACTCTTGTTACCCAACAGCATTTCCACAATGATGTAAACCTGATATATTATAATGTAAAATTGTAAAATGTAGATTTCGCTCATAATTGTTGCTCTGTCTTATTAATTGCTACTGTACAGTTTTTGTTATATATTGTTACATTCTGTAATGTTTTTGATATGTACAACTAACTGCCTCTCTTTTACACCTTTTTCTTCTTTGTGAATTAAATTTCACCTGGGCAATACCTACAAATGGTCAGTTGTGATCAGTGTACTGCCCCAGAAAGCAAATGTAAAATAAAATAAATTATTTTATAAACAATGTTTTACAAATATAGGGCCCGCCCTTTCTTAAGATATCAGACGCTAAGAAAAACATTAACATACTGACACAGGTAAACCCATGGCATATAAAGACTTAATTCACACAACCATCTCCGGCTATTCTGTACACTAATATTACCAATCAAAACAATTCTGAATCAATTTAGAAAACTACACTGAAATGACACAATGTAACCTCCATGGCTATGTTACAGAATTACGTAAAATAGCACAATGCTTACAGCCCATCTTTTGTAATCCACATAATCTGAAATAAACATATACCCTAGAGGAAATCATATGAACAGCTGTGATTCATTATGAATGATTAAAAGTATAGTAATGACCTTCTAAATTTCGTAACCCACTTTCTAGGAGAACTGCAGACTTTTGCTGCATGACTATTAATAACAATGTAAAAGCGCAAAAAAAAGGAATAGTAAACCCAAATTCAGTAGTGTAAGTAAGGTGAATCAGCACATTTTGGAGACTAAACATCTGGAGTGTGCTGCTTGAGAAATTGCACAACAGTTCCACATGACCATTCAGACTCTGTTATACCTAAAACAGCAGTGGGACTTAAGTAAGATAAACTTCAGAAAAGCCACCCAAACAGAAATTTATGTCAGTTCATCAAAAAAGCGATGACTTGCTATGAAAATAAAATTGCCAAAGATTCCAAAGACAACCACAAGGCATTCTATAGCTATGTCAAGAATCTAAATGGCAATGCTCAGATCTGCTCTGAGCTTCAACAGAATGGCATTAAATATACTGATCCCAAGAACATTGCCAATATCCTGGCAGATCAATTCAGTGCCAACTTCAACCCCCCTCTCACCCCCTAAAGGGCCCATCTCAATACAGAAAGATTGCCAAATTCCGGTAATCACGGCCACACAGGTAAAAAATGTACTCTCCAAAGCTAAGAATACAGCAGTCATGGGACTAGACGACATCCCAGGCTGTGTACTACATGAACTACAAAATGAATTGGCACCTCACCTAAGTGTCATGTTTAATCATAGCCTCACCTCAGGCTTCATGCCCACTGAGTGGCACACAGCTATAGTTATCCCACTCCACAAGGGGGTATCCACCTTGGATCCTGGGAACTACCATCCCATCAGTCTGACGAGCCTGATCTGCAAGGCCATGGGATGTATTATTATGGAACTGATAAACAAAGACATTGGCAACCTTCAAACACTGGACCCCACCCAGTTTGGGTTCATGAAGGGCCAATCGTGTCTCCTGAACCTGATTGACTTCTTTGAATCAGTCTGCAGAACCGTGGATGAGGGTAAGGCCGTCCACACAGCCTATCTGGACCTCGCCAAGGCCTTCAACACCATTCTGCACTCTGGAATCATAGATAAACTTACTAAGCTGGGCATAAATCCCTACATCACTTGATGGGCTGCCAACTGGCTTACTGACAGAACCCACACTGTAAAAGTAGTTGACTCCAAATCCAGCTCCAGACAAATGACAAGTGGAGTACCTCAGGGTTCAGTCTTGCGACCACTCTTACTTGGCATCTACTTTTCTGAAGTACAGGCCAACACTGAGGGACTCTGGCTAACAAAGTTTGCAGATGACTGCAAACTAGAAGCCATTATTGAATCCCCAAATGATGTGGATATTCTACAAAAGGGCCTTACAGAAACAAATGCTTGGTGCCAGAGCCATGGGCTCAAGCTCAATGCCAAGAAGCGTATAGTTATCCCCTTTGGGAAAAAACATGTACCCATGAACTACCACATAGGTGGCAGTACACTAAACACTGAAAGTGTGATAAGAGACTTAGGAACACAGGTGGACAGCGGTCTCAACTTCGATAACCAAATCACCACAACAGTCAGGAAATCCTTCTGTGTGGCACACCTCATCACTAAGGCTTTTCATCTAGAAAAAAGGAGGTCATTGTCCCACTGTACTCATCCCTCATTAGACCCATTTTTGAGTACAATGCCCTGTTTGGTATGTACCTCACAAGTCATCTGCAACAACTGGAAAGACCACAGAAACATCTCACTAAAAGAATCACAGGCCTAAAGCAGATGCCCTATGCTGACCGACTAAAAAATCTCCAACTAAACTCTTGTCGCATATTGTCTACTCAGCGGTGATCTCTGCTTAACATACAAGGTCATGTCAAACCCAGAGCTGTTGGACATGCTACACTTAAAGAAATCCCAATCCATCAGAGCCACACGCTGCAGGAACCTAAACCTTGTCATCACAATGAAAAAAACATTCTGGAGGGATAGTTTCCTGACTCAGAGACTCCCCATACTCTGGAATAGATGGCCCATACATGTCAAGCAGAGTGCCTCCTTGGCCCTCTTCAAAAGGAACCTTGACAACTTGATGGGAGACAGGAAATTTACCCCGGGGATCACTTCAGTTGCCCTGCTAGACAGGGGTCCAGGGAAGTAAATATTGTGGGAAGAAATAGCCAGGGAATTGTTATGGCTAGGCTTGTATAGGCCCTAGGGCCGATAGCCTAGTACCAACCTATGAACCTATGAACTGAATCTAAAGCAGCATCTTCCAGAAGCCACACAAAAAAGTGTTCTCCAGTAAAGCTGGCAGTTGTAAATCGAAGTAATAAAAAGAAACAAGAGTATTTATAGAATGTACTTCTTTTCAGAGCTCTGAAATTATTACTGTAAATATCTTTGTATTTCAGGACTTAGACAAAATCATACTTCAGAACACAGAGTTATCCCCTGCTTATCAGCATATAAGAAGATCAAACTGAATGCAGGAAAACATACACCAAATACTGTCACTGAAATAGAATCCTTGTTTTGAACTGGAAAAATGAGAAAATGGCTGAAATGATTGCCTACACTTCTGTTTTGTCTGCTCAAAGTTTGAAGGTTCCCACAGAATACTCGAGTTCTTGGAAGAACACTACCAGAGCAAGTAGAGAATAATTAATCAATAACCCCTGGCAGCAGTGAAGGTTATGACAGGAATTACTCCCACCTGGCAAGACTTGGTACTGAGGGACCAAACGTTCCACCCACTATGACCCTTACCTCCCTGCCATAGATGGCTATCATTATCCTATGCTTGTACATGAGGGACTAACAAGACATGCGAGTCATTCTGTGAGTTATTAGTAAGGATGTTTTTTTTTTCAGGTGAATGTGAATGTATCAATTACAACTCAGGCAGGGACAGAGACATGATGGCCTAAAATAGAGAAGTATACAAGTTCATAGGTTCATAGGTTCAGACTAGGCTATCTGCCCTAGGGCATTTATAAGCCTAGCCAGAATGTGTTTGGCTTTCGCCACCCATTTTAAATTTATTTTGCTATGCCCTTTTTCGAGGTTAGTATACTGTGCCTCTGTCTAACAGTGACACAGGTGATACCCGGGGTAAACCTACGATCTCCCATTCACTCATCAAGATTCCTCTTGAAGAGAGTCAATGAGGGACTCTGCCTAACCTGGACTGGGATTTTATTCCAGAGTGAAGGGAGCCTCTGGGTTATGAATCTGTCCCTCCAGCATGTCCTATTTATTTCAGTGCTGAGGTTCAAGTCTCTCGAGCGTAGCTCGATGGGATTTGGATTTTCTGAGGTGCAGCATGTCCATTAATTCCGGGTTGGACATGGCTTTATACGTCAGGCACAGATCGCCTCTGAACAGGCGGTATGCCACTGAGTAGAGCTGGAGTTTCTTTAACTGGGCAGCATATGGCATCTGTTTGAGCCCTTTGATCCTCTTGGTGAGGTACTTTTGGGGTCTTTCCAGTTGCTGCAGGTGTCTGGTAAGGTACATCCCAAAAGGGGCATTGTACTCAAATATGGGCCTGATGAGGGATGAGTAAAGAGGCACGATGACCTCCCCTGATCTAGCTGTGAATCCCTTCATGATTAGGTGGGCTATATAAAATATTTTTCTAACCACTTTGGCCACGTGGTTGTCAAATGAGAGATTGCTATCAACTTGGGTCCCCAGGTCCCTAATTACTTCTTCTGTACTTAATGGATTACCACCTATGTTTTTTCGGATGAATGTGAATGCATCAATTACAACTCAGGCAGAGACAGAGACATGATGGCCTAAAATAGAGAAGTATACAAGTCTGTGTCATTTGCATATTTATTTGATTAAATGTATACATCTTAAATAAAACATAATTCGAAAAGATATTTCCATTGAGGTCTAGGTGTGAGATGACCACTAAACCGAAGCAGCCCAACAGCTATGGGTCACATGCTTCTATAATAAAATCTTTACTGATTACTTGCATTGTACACACTTGTTACAACAAGGTGAAAAGCTGCCTGCCCATACAAAGTAAAAGGCAACTCCAAACAAGTGTTTCTTGCCGCAAGGCAAACCTTCTGCACTCCACATATGGGCAGCAAGCCCTAATAACCCCCTAACTAACACATACCACCTATACAGCCCCACAACACTTGGTAAAAGACAAAGTCCTCAAAACAGCACACAGCAGTCTCGTGCAGACAGTTTTTTACTATAGTTAGAAGAAGCAAGAGATTCTAATGATCATAGAGCTTAAGGACATACTGGGAAATGAGTCAGCCCTATCTCATATATGTGACCGCACTATGAATAGCTAGGCAAGAAGGAAAACTCTTAAAAAAATTAGCTTTACAAGGAAAACTTTCTCTAAGTAAAGAATAAATGGCTTATACATTTGGAAAAAATAAAGGCTTCATGCAATATTTTGCAGGGCAGAGCTGCACTAAATGGTTATTTGCTACTGCCATTAGTAAATCAAGGTAGCAAACTTTTATTTATTGATTTATTGATTTGTTTATTTATTTATATTTATTTACTAGGGTAGTGCCTGATCTCAGAGGACCATTTGCAGGCACAACCCGGGTGAATAGGATCATATAAAAAAATGAAGAAAACATATTTACAGATATAAGGATATGCTAAAAACACACACATATATATATATATATACATATATATACATGCAAGAATATGCTACAACATTTACTTCAAGAAATAGTTTGCAATGTTAAAACATGGATGAAAAACTGGAATTAGTCTTAGAGAGCTTT
Source organism: Protopterus annectens (assembly GCF_019279795.1). Classification (NCBI taxonomy): domain Eukaryota; kingdom Metazoa; phylum Chordata; order Ceratodontiformes; family Protopteridae; genus Protopterus; species Protopterus annectens. Next base: position 646,760,570 of record NC_056736.1, read on the forward strand.
ATGGATAAGATGTTGCCATAATGACTGAGATGGTTTATGCTATAGGGATAGCAGCATATCATTATATAGACAGGGATGAAGACATTAGAAGAGGCAAGTGATAATATTTGCAGGAAAGGATACCATTATTGTTTAAATGTTGCCAAATGAGTTATCAAATAATCTATTCCCTCTGGAATTCCCTGTTATCCAACCAACAGTCTGCATCCATGCAAATTATGCAAATTTACTCTCTTTGTACTATAATATAGCAGTGGGTAATGCTGCATTTACCAAACATAGCTGCCACAAGGGCAAAGCCTAAGATGTTAAGCGATGGTGATGTGAATAAATCCAGTATTATCCTAGACATAAGTGCCTTACCACTATTCTACAGAGGAGTTATTTTAAAAAAAAGTCTTTATTAAGCAAGTTTCTGGAGCGCCTTCTGTGTGGAGTTTGCATGTCCTCCCTGTGGTCGAGTGATGTTTAAAGACATGCAGGTAAGTGCGTGCATGAAAGGCTGTGTCTTCTTTGAAGGTCAGTGCTGGCATCTCGGCACTGTAAAAACCACTGCCAATCATTAGCGGACCGGAGTTCCGCTGTGGCGACCCCTAACTGGGAAAAGCCGAAAGACATTAGTTTTTTATTAAGCAAGTCTCCTGTTGTCAGGAATAACTTTATATTTTATAGATGCAAATGACTGGTCCTTTTCATTCTATTGTAATATGGAAGAGATAGTTGATGAAATGTTTTCATTCAGGCAGTTTGGTGTGTTTTAGTCTCTAATTCCCCTCTAATCCCCTCTTCTTCTTAATGGTAACAGGTACTCTGCCAAAGCAAGTCCTGCAAAGCTGGACTCAGATGTGTGTGTATTTCTATACTCACACCAATTCCCATGTTAAGTCACTGCTGAGCTACTTGCCAGGATGGTGCACTAATCATCATCTGTCCCTTACTACTATACCACATTGTCCCCACAACATGGTAGTCATCCAGAAGCCATTTCTATCTTCCTTCCCTAGGGATGGATGAGTTAATTTTGGGCGCCAAATCCCATCTTCTACATCAGCTTGTCCAGTGCCTGAGTGCTTCAGTTTGCTAACCAAATCTGGCTCACTAGGGCCACAGTCAGCTTCCATCCTTGTGCGTCACACAGGATACTAGTGGAACGTTTTCTGATAGCATGATGCAGCCATTATTTCACCTGTTTCAGTTTCATTTAGTTTTTTGAAAGGCTACTGCTTATGCCTACTGATGGCAGAGGGTTACTATAAACAGATTAAGTGGATCTTTTTAAATTTTCATTGGAAACAATTTTGCCAGAATTAATTCAAAATTGCCTCCTGGCAATTAACAAAGTAGGGTAGGGCTATTAACAAACTACTTCCTGTGGCACAGCATTTGATTTTCTCAGCCTTCATGTGCTTATAGTGTGACCTTGAGTTTTAGCGTAACTGGGAATTTCAACTAGGGTCCTTAATGGTCTCCTGGACTGCATGTCTAGTAACTCCCTATAAACCTACAGAAAGTTGCTGTAGACCATTGTTGCTGTAGAACAAAGCCCCGAGTATGAACCAGATGTCCAAAGCTTGATTAGCGATTCTGAAAGACAGTGAGCAGCTTGTAGCAGCTTAAACAACCTGCAGGTAGACGGTGAGGAGAGTGGATTCTGGATGGGTAATTGCTCCTGTGCACATTAAAAATGACTATAGATTTAATGATGCAGGTTTGGTAATCCCAAGCTGTTGACTGTAGTCATAATGTGCTTGTGTATGGAGCATGCTCAAGTAAGGAGAGGGTACAGGATACCCTCTGCTGAGGTGGTGATAATGCTAGCCACCATCACCAAAGTTTTCTTAGTTTTTCTTCTGGCCCCTAATATGGTTTCATGAATCTTCCTTCTCCTCTCCCAGACATGCCCATGGGAGGTATTGTCATGGTTGCTAATAAAATCCACTAGCAGATGGAAGAGCACTTCATGAATATTCAACTGTTTGGAATTTTAATTTTGTTTCTGTGGTTCAGTTACTTAAACCCCTAACACTAACTACAGGGCACCATTTGGACAGTATATCTTACAGTTGCATTGCTTTTGTAGAGGAGCCTCCTATTTGGTAAAACCAAAACTCTGCCCACAAATCAATTGCTTGATACAGATCTTCCAAAATCAGACTATTAGGATGTCTAGGATGATGCAGTACATATAAACGTAGAAGTGGGGAGATAACTGTTGAAGTCCCTAAGAGATAAGTGTCCATCAGATGGAGTCATGTCGCAAGTGAAGCTGTCAATAGTAAGGCTACTCATGAGGTTCTGTATTTTGCACCTAAAGAAGAGGATGGCCAGAAGGATGAAGGGTTTCCTAAGTCTCCCACTGGGATTATTTTATGTTGACATCTTGCAATACAGCACAGAAAAGCCTTGTGGATTGCTGCTACATCTGCTTTGATTATGTTATATCATAGAATAAAATGTCAGAACACATCAAGCATTTCAATTGCATTTATAAATAATTCACACTCGAAGACAATAGCTGTAGCTAAAACAATGTGCAGAGCTCAATAGCAGAGAAAATTCTACAAGCACAGCAAAGAAAGCAATGAATGGGAGGGTCTCAGATCTAGCCTAAACTGAATGCTATTTTCATGTACTTCTCTAAGTGTAATGAACCTGCTTCTGCAGCTCTGAAATACAATGGAAGCACCTAAAATTAACCCTTGAATAACCAAGACACTGTACGCCCCCCGTATAACATTCGAATGTTTATTAGAAAGTCTGAAGTTACTCCCCAGAAAATGTGCAGAAATATGTTGTTTTGTTTTCAATGTTTATGAGTCTACTTTAGCTTTGTCAAGATTTAGTGGATTTGATGTGGATCACTAGATCCTTACATCCATGTATGTGTTGATCTACTTTATATAATTGAACAACCAAAACATCAAACCTAATAAGACTGAGACAAATTCATTGTAAGCTGATAAAAATAGAATTGCATAATATTGAAAGTTGTAAAGTCGTACACGTCAGAAAGCACTCTTACGAATGTATATCACACTGCATTCATAAGAACAGATTCTACACTTAAAATGATTAAAAAAAAAAAGTAGTGTTATCAATGGTTTTGAAGGGAGCAAGCCCCCCTGCACCCCTCAAACCGTGCTAATTAAATATACCAACTCACAGATCGTACTACAGTGGGGAATACGGGCAAATTCCCAATCCTCACTGTACTGCTATCTCCATTCTATTTGTTTTCTTTGCTCAGTTTACTTGTAGAACCTGTTCTTATGAATGCAGTGCAATCTGCATTCATGAGAGTGCTTTCTGACATGCACAAAAGGTGCTTTGACTTTACAATTTTCGACATTATGCAGTTTCGCTTTTATCAGCTTGCCTCTGTTATTAGATTCTAGATTTTCAATTATATAAAGTAGTCCATATGTGTGATATATATATATATATATATATATATATATACACACAAACACACACACACACATATATATATATATATATATATATATACATACATACATACATACACACACACAAATTATATATATATATATATATATATATATATATATATATATATATATATATATATATATACACACATATATATATATATATGTATATATGTATATATATATATATATATATATATATATATATATATACATATATATATATATATATATATATATATACACATACGTATAAGCATATAAATACTGGTTGGGAGAGTGGCCTAATGGTTAAGGTGTTTGCTTTCCAAACACAAGGTACAGGGTTTGAATCTCACAGGGGATAATTGGCTAGGCTTAAAATGGCTCGCAAGGGCAGTTAGTCTAGTACCAACCTATGAACCTACTGTATGTATATATTTGTGTGTGTGTGTGTATATAGGGAGAGAGAGAGTGAAAGAGAAAGATGGAGAGAGATCATCTCTATGATTACACAAACTTGCAGAAGAGGGAAAGGAAAGACGCTCCTCTCATACCTGGCCTCAACTCCTCTAAGTGTCATATTCTTTCTCCAGTCCTCACTATATTTATTGTCTCCCTGTTCTTCTCTACTACAAGGAATATTCTAGACTGTAACCCATGCTACTGTAGACACAGTCGTAATGCCCATGCTGCATGAAAATGAATATTAACTTTCTTGTTAACTGCATGCGTTACTGGCAGAGGTAGCCCTGGGTCTTGTAATTGTTCCACTGCTTTCCTCATTGTTATCACGTATGTACATTTTTTATCATATTTATTACTTTGTATAATCTAAATTGTTTTTAATTTTTGGAAATGTTTTCCTTGGACCTCCACTGAAAATGGGCTGTGCTCAGTTGGAGTATGCTACAAAAAGTGGAAATAAACAAATATCGATGATTAGTAGAATGCTTAGCAAGCAACACAGAATAAAAGGAAAATACAACTTTCACCATCTCTGTCTTCTCCAAGTCAACTATTATGACAAGACATCTGCAATCTTCTAGTGATGATGTTTTGAAGGTCAGTCAACTGGCCGGCAACAAACAGTAGGTTCACCTTATATAACATCCTCCTTTTTAATAGTTTAATTTTACACTAAGCATGTCATAGACTTTTAGCATTAAATAATACCACTTGTTCTTTTGTTCATCAATGTCAGCTAAAGACTGTAAACTTACATTAAGTATCAAACTATCCCAATAAATATCAGATTTCTTAAATGATAATTCAGATTTCGAATATGTGGTAAAACTATTTTCTGTGGCAATCTGATCCTCCTTTTGGGACAGCCTGTGCTGCACTACAGCTTTTTTTGATATAATTTAAGAAAATTCTCTGTAACATTTGACCACCACAGTTCTCACAGTCTGTATTGTTTCTGCTAAAATATTTGACATGACAATTCCAGCTGCTCTTCTCCCTTGAACTTTAACAATAGATGTCTGCTGTTCCCCTATACAACATTCCTTCTTCCACATGAATAACATAGGGCCTTGCTCCAAGTTCTTGGCCTACGACTTCATGTTCAGGCTGTTAACCTCCCTATGTCTTTTGTGATGTTCATCATATTAATCACTGCTGTAGTTACCATAGCTATAAGGGTTATATCTTGCATATGATATAACAGCTGGCCAGCTTCCAAAGCTTCAGGGCACCTTCCATGCACCAAAACTGTCAGGCAGCTTGAACTGAGCTGACTAAAAATATAGGTTTGTGCATATAGCCGTACAGACTTTTCTGACACTGAAGAGTATGCTCCTCTGTGGCTTTCAAGGACTGATGGTCAGCTTGTGCTATTCCTTTGCTGATCAAATAAGTTCCCTATGGGGAAAAACCTACCATTTAAAAAAAAGTATTTGTTTATTAATACTTTCCTGTTCAGGAAAGTTATTTTTAAGATAGGAGTTTGTTTTTTAAAGTTCTGTCATGAGTCTGTATTATACTTCTAAATGAGAGCGCACTGTTTTCCTGTCAGCTTAAAAGTTGTTTAAAGTAATTAAAAAAAAACATTTTTTTTCTGTAAAAAAAATTTTGTTTATTTTACTTTTAGTTCTTGGCAAAATGTTTTAAAGTGCTTTTTACTGTGGTTTTGTATGAAAAATATGACTTATAAAAACTTAATTTTTTACTGTCTTTGCTTCTTATTTTCTGGAGAAAGAGGTACCATTTTCAGCTTGACAACAGAACAGACTATCAGTCCCATGGTCAGTCTTTCTTCCAGCCACAAAAAGAAATAGTTAAGCAAACAGCCTTTGCCACCACAGTAGGCTAGCAATTTGCCTCAGCTGCAGGTGGGTGATTCTGCAGTGGCCATGATTTGTTCCTCAGAACAGTCATCTTTTACCCTGGATCCCTCTGGTGTACCAGCTACAGCCACCATAGACTGGGGGCTGGCCCTGTCCACTGCAGCTGTTGGGAATCTCAAACAGTGAGCAAGGATGAAAGACTCTTGTTGGTCCTGGGAGAGGGAACAGGAAAGTCCTCCCTGTTTAGTCAGAATGCTGTGCCCAGGCCTAGGGAAGTTACTGCTTCCATTAGAAACATTGTTGAGCCCATTTTTCCTATTAAAAAGAAGCAGAAAACTAAGCATGTATCTCCTCCTCATATTTTCTTAGACAGGAGTAGTTTACAGGGACTGGCACAGGATTTAATTCAGGATATTGACCCTTCTTGTAAGATAGTTTCTGATAAAAGAAAGGGATGCCTCTTTTCCTGAAGAGATTTGAAATTCTGAATCTGGACTGGAGTAAAAAGGCAGATATAGTTTTTTTTTTCCTCAGATTTCTGATTCAGACTCCGAGGAGAGCACAGTAACTATGGACCAGGATTTAACCAGGTCCTCTGTGGCTGTTGAGGTCCCCTTAGTGGACAGGGAAGAGACAATTTTGTTGGTCTTGGAAGAGGGAAGACTTCCCTTTTTCTCAGAATTCTGTACCCATCCCTGTAGAAGCTGCTGCTGCCATTTGTAACAATTATGACCCCATTTGTTTCTGTAAAAAAGAAACAGAAAATTAAACATATATCTACTCCTCCTGAAATTTCATTAGATGGAAATAGTTTAACATGTCTGGCTCAGGGTTTTATTGAGGATTTTGACCTTTTTGTTCATTGCTTTCTGGTAAAAGAAAGAAAAATACCCCTTTTCCTGAAGAGATTCAAGATTCTGAATCTGTACTGGAAGTTGAAGGAATAGATACAGGTTTTCTCTTCCGTTTTCTGATTCAGACTCAGAGGAGAGCTCAGTTTCTGAAAAAAAATTGGGATACTTCTCTATTGGAAATTTTAGAATGCATCAGTGTTGGCAGTGGGAGTGCACTGAGGTTTCTCAGTCCCTCACAAAAATTGTATGAGCTATTACACAAGGAATTTCCTGAACCTTCACTAATACCTCCAGTTCTGTCAGCTGTGGATAATGTGCGTGACTCTGGCTGTAATTTTCCTGATAGCCAGCCTGCTCCCTCTAACAAGGCACCTAGGATATATAACGTTTCTCAGTCTTACGTCTTTATACTCTCTTCTGAAACCTGACCCATCAGTTATAGCTTTAGTTGATTACACTGCTGCTAAACATTTAGTTAATTCCAATCCTACTCTTTCTGAGAAAGATGGGAAAATTATTGATAAGGATGGGGAAAAAAAGTATATGCTTCTGCAATTTTGATTTTTAGAATTTTGAATTGTCAGACTCATGTTAAAGTTTATTCCGACTAACTGTGAAAGTATGAGGGATGTTTTGTTTGCAGTTTCTTACATTTTACGGGTCACTACTCATTGTTTACAGAGTATGTATGACTCAGCTGATATTTCTACCAGGGCTATGGGCACTGGCACGGTTTTGAGGAGGTTTGCCTGGCTGCATTCTCGGAATCTCCAAGATGATGTACAAATAAGATTTAAAATTCTCCTGTGGATAGTGATTTAGTTTTTGGTTCCTCTGCTGCAGAGGTGATCAAAACTTGTAATGACACAGGGAATCTCTAAGATTTTTCAGCCTTCCTTTTTCCAAATTTTCTAAGCGATTCTCCAATCCCTCATCTAGTTTTGGCAAAACACAAAATTAACAGTCTCAACAAAATTCAGGTAAACAGATGTTTAAGAAAAAATGACAAGAAGGGTTCCAAAAAGATTTCATGAACACCCTAAAACCAAGGACAGTCCAACAAGTCAGACTGACTGTTCAAAGGACCTTGTTCCCCATCCCACACTGACAGTCCTGTTTCCTTTCCAGAAAGTCTGAATTTCCACTTTGGAAACAAATAGCTTTATACAAATGGATTCTGAAGATCACTCATCAAGGTCAAACATGGCAGGGGGAGGGAACTCCCCCTTATCCAGTGATAATTTCTCATGTAGCAGATCACACTCCCTTTTCCCCGTCCTTCAACACATATTTTCATAGGGAGTGATAGAATCAGTTCCTCCTTCCCAGGTGGGGAAAGGTTTTTTTCAAGGATGTTTTTAGTGCCAGAGAACATGCTTGGAAACCAGTTCTGGATCTTTCTTTCCTGATCTTGTTTGTGATAGTACCCAAGTTCAAAATAATGTCACATCACAATCTCTTACGTCTTCTTCTTCATTCACGTTTCCTGGTTTTAAAAGCTGCCTCTCATCACATCCCTATTCATCCATACTTCAGATGAGCCTTAAGCTTTTGTGTGTCTGCATCACATTATCGGTTCTCTGCCTTACCCTTTGCACTATCCACTGCACCAAAAGTGTTCACAAAGTGTCGAGATCCAGTTATAGCTCATTGCAGGCTACATGGTAGCCATATTTTTCCATTCTTAGACAACTTGCTTATCTTTGCAGTCTTTTACAAAGTGTCAGGAAGCTCTCACTTGGATGAGAGATCTCTTACACAAGGCAGGGTTCCAAGAGAACACTCAAAAGTGTTTTTTGACTCCACATAGAACTGTGTTCCTCGGGTGTCAGCTAGACACCTCAGTACAAAGAGCTTATCTTCCACAGGAAAACATGGATCCATATCTACAGCTATTTCTCATGTTTACAATTCAGACTTTAGTCAGTGTGAGGGAATACCTCAGGATTTTGGGTCTCAAGGTATCTATGATTCTCATCATACCCATTGCAAGACTCCACATGAGAAAAATACAATGGTATTGAAGCCTCTTTAGTCCAAGCACCAACATCATTTGTCCTTTCAAATCCCAGTGCTGGGGTTTGTCAGAAGAAAAATATCTTGGAAGAGGCAGCAACTATTGTTAAATCTGGGTCTCTAATTCTCCCTCAGTAAGTCACCACAGACTTTACTTGGGGAACAGTTACAGGAGGGATAAAAGTACAAGGTGTGTGGGACACCAAGGACAGATGCATCCACATAAATATAAAAGAGATGCTTGCCCTGATCAAGACACTCATCCATCTTATCTGTGGTCCCCAGGACTGTTTCAAGTTGTTATAGACAATACCACAGTCAAGCAGTATCTCAACAAGCAAGGGTGAACCATGGCATACCCCCTTTGCAGACTGGCTATGTTAACTTGGGATAAAGCTTCACAGTACAGTCTCACTTTACAGGCAACCCACATTCCATCAGAGCAGAATTGTATGGCAGACAAGCTGAACAGGAGAAGGACAGACCTCCACGAATATAAATTAAATTGGTGCTCTTCCAAGATTTGATTCATCTATGGGGTGGTCCTAAAGTAGACCTATTTGCCTCTTCTCTGAACAACCATCTGGCAAGATTTTGCTCCTGGACTCCATGCAAGAAGGCTTCAGAAGGAATCCCCCAAGATCACAGTGGTGACTCTCTTCTAGCTCAGGCAGCAGTAGTTTCCCTACTTCTGGAAATAGCCAGGGTCAATTACCACAAGATTCCTCACAGAATGAATCTACTCACACAAGCTCAGGGGTGTTTGATACACTTAACCTCAATCAACTTCAATTGACTGCCTGGATAATAGGGTCTTAATTCCTTTTAGGCACCTGTTTACTCGGAATGTGTAACAGGTACTAATGAAGATAAGAAAGCCTGCTACTAGAAAATCATAAAGGTTTTCTAGTTGGTGCCAGCAACATAACCAGCACCCATTCAGGGCTAATTGTCTGGGTTTACAGTATTTGTGTGAAATACTATCCTGTGGCCATTCTTACTCCTTTATCAAGGTTCATTTAACGTCCATTTCTGCCCAAGGATCCTTCTCTTTCAATGCATTTGTGAAGTCTCCTCTCTGGGCCAGTAATCAAGGAGCCTGAATCCTCACCCCTGACACTGGAGAGGGACATTCACTTGGAAAAAAAATGAATACACTCAGTATGGCCAGATGCAGCTCTCTGCATCAAGCACAATTTCCCTTAACAGTACAAAGGGAACACGCTCACTCCAGGGTCTGGGTACTCAGGGGCCCACAATATCCATTGCTACCCTCCCAGATGGCACCTCAATCACAGGCAAAGGCATCAAAGGAGCTTTGACTTTGTCTCTTGCCTTGCTACTTTTTGGCACTGCTCACAGGTCTGCAGTACCCTGTCATATTCCTTGCAATCCCAGGCCAATAAAAGTTCTGCATAATACATCTGTCGGTATGTTTTATGCCCATATGACCTGCAAAAGGAATGTCATGGGCTATGGCTACAAGTGTCAGACAGTAGGCTCTAGGTAATACCAACAGCTGTATTACCTCACCTTCTAGCCCTCCCTCAGGGGTCCACTGTCTGTACAGCAACCCTTTGTTCCAGTATACAGAGTCCCCTTTTCTCTGAGGATCAGGTGCCACTCTAGCTACCTCCCTGAAGCCTCTTAGTGTAGGGTCAGAGAGCTGAGCATGTCTCAGCTCTATCTTTGTGGCTTTTCCCAGTTTCCCCATCCACAGGAAGTCTGGTATCCCCTGACAAAGGTGCTTCACTGTCAGCCTGGGTACTACCACTCGCCTCTGCAGTTGTAGTCACTCTGTCCAAGGGAGCATCAGTACCCACCAGCAGCTGTGGCCCACCTTCAGGCTCACAGGTGTGGGGTTTGTCTGGGTCTACCCCAGACTGCCAGACCCACATGCCTGTTTCCAAGCCTGACTGCATGTAACTGCATGCACAGAAAGTACTGCATTATCAAAATCAATCCCTATAAAGACATCTGCAGGGATATCCTCAAACACACCTACTTGCTTGCTTCCTTTTCCACCCTCCTAGTCAAGTTAAACCCTGGCCAGAGGCATTTGGAATAAGGTCCCTTCTAAAGCTCTGACTGGGGTAGACTTCTCAAGCAAGTACCTTTCTTCTTTAACCACTGCAGTTTTCACAATGGTTATGTCAGAGGCTGTGTCTCTCTTAACAGTAGCCTGTTTTCCACCCACTAAGATTGGATATAAAGTTTGTTGATAGTTTGGAACCCCCATTGTCTCCAGACAACTTACCACTGGCATACTGTTGTTCCCCACTTGCTGGCTCTGCCGCCTTTTGTTCCCCACTTTGCCTCCGTGGACATCTACATTTATTTAGCCCATTTTAGATTTTTTTTTTAACTTTGCAGTATACAATGACATTTTAAGTGTGCTACAACTGACGACACCATGGATGCTTCTCTCAATCAATTTCACTCATTGATATTTCGGTATCTACAATGCTGGTCACATCATACTTTTTATCTCTGGACAGCTAGAATATACGTATACATGTATTAGTTTTGTATTAAGTGCATTTTTATCTATATATAATTTTATGATTTTTATGATTCTGTTTTATTTATTTATTTGCAGTTTGTTTGCCAGGATAGTCCATTGGGCCATGAAGAGCCCATTTTCAATGGAGTCCTGGGGAGCAAAGCTCCAGAATAATATAGAGAATCAAAGTAAATAAAAAGAATAAAAACAAATACATAATAGTAATACACAGAATGCAAAATACAAATTAGTAATACAATATATACAATTGATACAATGCAAGATAAAATTGTTAGAAGCAAAAATACAGGTTTTTTTTATTTATTTTTTTATTTTAGCTAGAGCTGATAGAAACTCTAGGAGTTTATTTACAATATAATGTAGTAGCTGTGGAGAGAGAGCTTGTGGAAAGAGAGAAAGTTAAGGGAAGCTATGTAGGATGGGAACAAGAGCATTCCCACTGTGAAGAAAGGTATGAGTGCAGTAAGGATTTGAAGGCAGAGAGATTGTCAGTCTTTACAAAAACATTGTTTGTGGAGCTTTTCTCCCCGGGTGTCCACTGAAAACAGGCTCAATGACCCAGCCAGACACTACCCAGTTAACAAATGCAAAATAAATAAATAAATTTAAAACATTTAACCCTTGATCTTGGGCATATACCTGAACTAGTGTCTTCCCCTGTTACTAGTGGACTGTGTTGGGTTGTTTTATGCTGCCCACCATGGGTTCCCTTATATCCATGTGCAGCACTGGGGATCCCCTTCTTGTGCAGTGATGCTCTGCTTGCTAAGTAGAGATCCCCTTTTTCCCCAGCTCATCTGCAGAGTTATACTCTTGGTCTGCCAACCTGATTCTCATGCCTTCAGACAAATTGCTAAGGGCTTGTTCCCTCACCAAAAGGTCTGCCAGTCTTTTAATAGTAGTGACCTGACACCCACTCACCCACATATGAAAATAAGTGCTTAACTCATCAATATAATCACATACACTTTCATCTGCCTTGCGTCTGTGCTCACAACATTTTTTTTCTGTAAACTTCAGGTGTTAACTTCAAACATTCAAGTAAACATTTCTTTACTTTGGCATAGTTTAAATAATATCAGACAATTTAGAAACTGCAGTTACAGCTTTACCATGGAGTAAGGAGGTCAGGAACTGTACCCAGAGCCCTTAGTCAACATTATACTGTTTACATATCCTTTCAAATATATGAATAAAATGATCAGACTTATCCCCCTCTATAAATTGTGGAAGAAATGTATTGACCTTGATTGCTTCTCAGGTTTGGTTATTCCTTCCCCATGACCTCCATGACCCTGTCAGAGAGTCAGCATGTCCCCCTCATGTTGATGCTGCTTCTCATTTTCCTCGGCCTCCAAATACAGCCGTCTCTCAGCTGATTCTCATCCCCAGTGTTTGGTCTCTGATTCAAGTCTATTTAACTCAAGATGGATTTTAAATCCTCTGAGGAAAAGGTGAACTGTCCTGTTTCTGAGGGCCGCACATCCCCATCACCAAACTGGTTGTCCTCCTGGTTTCTGGTCTGTGTTATAGCTGCTACTAAGGCTGAAATAATTTCATCCTTAGTCAGGCTGGCATGCACCAGTCCTTTGGCTTCACACACCTTGGCCAACTGTGCCTTTGTCAGCTTGCCATAATCCTCTGCTGACATCTTTGCCTGCTTTCCTTGACTACAGTAAACTAACAAAAAAAAAAAATGGTTGTGAAATGAAACTTTAAATGTTTACCTTGTGGCTGCTGAGAGGACACACCTTTAGTGACAACTGCCTACAGGCTACAGAAGTTCAATTAATATCCACACCACTGCTCACCAATATGTGACATCCCCTCTCTGGGCCAGTAATCAAGGAGCCTGAATCCTCACCAATGACACTATAGCGCGACATTCACTTGGAGCAAAAATGGATACATGCAGTATTTCCAGATGTAGCTGTCTGCATCAAGCACAATTTCCCTTAAGAGCACAGGGAATACACTCAGCCCGGGGTCTGGGTTTCTCTCTCTGTTTCTCCCCAGGTCCCCAAGTAAGGCTCCCCACTGGCACAGCTGTAGAGTTACATCCTCTGCTGAGTGTCCAAGCAAAGTCCTCCACCACTCTCTCTGTGAAACCAGTGTTTTGTGTCCCTGCTCCAAGTAGCTGACACACACACACACACACACACACACACACACACACACGTTGAGATTTAATTTGTACACACACATACACCTGGGAAAGGCTGGCAAGGGTTTACTAGCTATGCACCCTTCTGCCCAGTCTAGAAGGTAGTTACTGCCACTAGATACTCCCAAGCCAGCTACTCTAAGGCTCTTACAAGGGTACCCAATTATACTGAGTGAAATTAATATTAATAAGAAAGGTAGTTTGATCAATGCAGTAAAGATCTCAGGAGTAGCCACGGGTCACTAAACATATACGAGTACTCTCAAAGGGTAAATATTCTCTAAAGGACCAGGCAGAATGAAAAGTTTATGTTTAATAATAACTGGTAAAATAACATGGAAATACTAAATATCTGCTTACAATAAACACCAAAGTTTCAATCATAGAAAATATTAAAAATAACACAGGTGGACAGGTTCACTCAGTTACAGAAAAACAATACTTAACTAATCTCACTATATGTTCCTGACAGATCTAAAGAATTATTATTTCCTATTTGCTTACTACAGCAAGTCAAGATGAAGTAGGTGAGTGATCCTCCTATGCCAGGTTTCCAAAACAGAATGCCCTGAGACTTCAGTCTCACCTAGTATTAAACATTATTTTACTGATGAATTCCAGAATGACATCACATACATCTGGTCACCTGACTTCTGGTTCCAATTCAACCCCCCATTGCTAGAAAATGTCAGAATATAGCACCTGTGTGTCAACAATACACACACACACACACACACACACACACACACACACACACACACACACACCCACACACACACACACACACACATACACAGAGCCTTGCTAAGATCTGATGCAGCTCCCGGATGACATAAAACCATAAAACACTTGCACTTTTCCTACAGGAGTTAATAAACCATACTTCTTACATACATTGCATCTCAGGCTTCATTCAAAACTGTGAGATAACATCTTTATGGCCTAGGCCCGTTAATTTAATTTCTTACTATTTTTAAAGTTTGAGATTAATCTCTTCTCTTCCAGTTTCCTCTGTTAAAACATATACATTTAAACAGTTAGAATAATGCATGCATATTTCATTTTCTGTCCAGTGGAGCATACTGTTGGTACATTTGTAACACAAGCAGCTTTACAAATACATTTTTCAAAACAAGCATCTGTACAAATCAGTTTGATATATGAATGACATATAATTCTTTACTAAATTCCAGCTAGCTCTGTTGGCATGTTACACATCCACTGCCCAACTTCTCCTGGCATAGCTGGCAATACCACATATCATCACAGCATTCTCATATTAAAACATTTTTGAAAGGGGTTTTGTATGAGAGGCTACCAAGAAAACCGATGGCCCCTCTTTGGGATCTTAATTTTGTGTTAGAGAAGCTAACCTGGCTGACTTGAGGTTCTTGACAGGGAAAACAGTTTTACTCATTGCTCTGACCTCTGAAAGAAGTGGATCTGAGTTGCAACCTCTTAAAGTGAGTCAATCCTATCTCTTTTCCCAGCCTGTAAGCCTGGCAGTCTCCTTCAGGTTTTATCAAAACAATATGTGTGCCTCTGTTTATTTCCTTCCAGCATTTCCTTCACTTTGAATTGATTTTCAAGCATCAGTAATATAGATGATGTAGTCAAATTGCTTTCAGCTTTCGACCCATTGCCAGTTGACCAGTGAGATACTGAGTCCTTGTAATGGAATACCTATATTACAAAACTCCAAAGTGACAGTCATAACAACTTTTGGTACAGCTCTTACTCATGAGACTTTTTTCACTGTTGGAGTGGTGCTCCTCAATTATTCCTGTTCATCACAATCATGGACATTATATGTTTGAATTACTAATCACATATAAATCTTTTGAATTCATCACTCTTGTACTGTGGTTCATTGTCAGACATGCCCCGAGGCTGTCCTGATTTTGTGTATTTTTTGTTGGATTTTCTGATAAATCTCTGAGGATTACAGTAAGTCAGTAATGCCAAATGTTACATCTTCATACTTTTTATTGTTCAGAAAATACATGTTGGCATGAAACTTCTTCTTCTGTTAATGTTCCAAATGAAATAGTGACATATATTTTTTAAAACAATGTCACTTATTTTGGGCATTTGCATCCCTCTGATTTTGTTTTTGTCCCTAATTACTGAGCAAATAAGTTGAAAGCTATGCTGCCAGATATGGCAACAACAACCTCAAGTATCCCCTGACTTAATATTCTCATTTTTAATGCACAATCCAAGCTTACACTTGTTGAGTCTATCCATTTTATTATCTCTAGGTGCTTAGAATAATAATTAATACATATGAGATGCACAGCATTTTTTTTTTAACTGGAACGGAAGTTTGCCGTTGTACTCCACAGACCCTCTGGTACTGCGTATGCTAGCATCTTACCCTTAGGACTATTGTTATGGTATACATTGCATATAAAACACTTCTATAATATGGGTCATTCAGAATGGTGGCTCATAGATGAGCACTCTCTCATACTGCTCTGAACTCTCTAACCAAAATGCATAGAAAAACAGTTGGTAGCAACCTTAAATCAACTATATTTTTATGTGCACATGTAACAGATGTACCTCATGTCCAAAGGAGCCAAAAAACAAAAACAAAAAAACAACAAAGGAAAAGAAATAAAAACTGTATCACATTTGATCATCTCAGCACCTGACTACACGACTACAATGGCAGAGCAGACTGTACACTCCAGCTCTTAGATCATTAGGTGTCTCTTCAGATGAATTTTTATTTTTGAGAAATCAAAGAAGTCAACAGAGTAATTCAAAATTAGATGGAAAAAAATTATCGCAGCCTTACAAAAATTGACCAGTATCTTACAGAGTATTTAGACATCCTGCAGTCCATGACTGATGACATTTCTTTTCTCAAGACACAAGCCAAAGTGGAAGAATTTCACCTGGATTATCCAGAACAGAAATTGATTGAGTTTGAGGACAGAGTCATATGCAATAATCTCCCCCTGAATGGCTTGTTGAAGGAGCAGATGGTTGAGACTGCTTTGCTATTGTTCGTACCAGATTTCATAACTGGACTGGAATACCTTTCGAGCAGATGAAAATCAAACAAGTTCTCAGGACCCTATGAAAAGCAACTACTAAGGTCTTAAAGCAGCGCAAATCTATAAACTTTTGTCTAGAAATGTACGTATACCCTGAAACCAATACCGCTGTCATACTTGTGAAAACATGGTATACATCTCAGAATCAGGCACAGGATAGCTAAACGAATCAGGTGCAGACTGCTTTATGCCGCCAAATTAAAAATTATACACTTTCTGGGTCTTAAGTCTTTCTCAGACCCTGAATCAGCTGCACTCTCACTACAGCCCCTGGGCAATCAAAGATCAAACAATCAAAGCCCGGACTCGGACTATAATATAAAAAGTGAGCTTTCCAATGACCAGCAGGAATCAGATGATTCTACATCTACCTAGTAGCCCATTTTTCTGTTGTTCAAGAAGCAACAGGTCCTTCAAGAAAAAAGCAACTGGTATGACCACGGCTCACAGAAGGTTAAGGAGTAGGCATCAGGATCCAAGGTGAAGGATTGCTAGTTGTTTGATGCATCAAAAAGAAAATAAATAGAGCTAGGGAGGAGTGACAGGTATGGGTTTGTACCTTAAAGCTTTGGACTACATTGATTAGAAAGCCTTGGTTTAAACATACAGGTCTTTATGGCGTTTTTGTTATTATTCTACTTATAAGACAGCTTGTGATGTGTAGAGGCATGGCTGTTAATTGGGAAGGATTTCATCAGTTAAATGAGATTTGTTACCTTGCATGTATAGCTATTAAAATTATAATTACTCTTACTTTTTCTAGTTGGTCTGTCTTTGCACAGATGGGCAAGATACTTGGGGCAGTGAGTGATCACCTTATTATTCTGTTGCTTGTGGTCTCCTTACCTGCTGTTTAGGCAGACATGAAGAAACTAAAGCTTTGTAAATACGTTGTTCTACTAATGTTTACCTTATCAAACACTGCTTTAAATTTTTATATATGCTTGTTTCTTAAATTGTTTGCAGGCTTAACAAATTTGCCTATGGTTAATTTAGCTTTATTACCATCAGATGTTATAGCTGAAATATATCAGTATCTGCTCTTGGTAACATATTGCTTGAGTTGCCAAGATATTAACACTTTCTGCATATTGATTTCTGTCCTACATTACTCTGTATTTTTGATTTTTTATAGATGATCGGGCCAATTTAGTTACTTAGTTTGGAATGTGAATGGCCTTATAGCCCCATGAAATGTGATAGAGTATTGCTTGCTGCTAAAAGATCTAACTGCCATCCGGTGACTTTTTAAGAAACATATTTAATTAAAGGAACATCCCAGTTATTACAGAAAAAGGGCTTTAAACTATTAATTATTTCTGAATACTCTCAAGGTAAGCATAGTGGGGTTGCAGTACTTGTGATTAGCTAAATTGCTATTCAAGTGCTTGACCTGCTTTCAAACCCACAAGGCAGAAATATGGCAGTGAAAGGGTATATCCATGGGTCAGTATTTACACTGTTCTCTTTTTATATGCCACAATTTAACTTTGAACTATACGGGGAAGTAATATCGGACTTTATTACCTTCTCTGAAGGTTTAGTAATAATTGCATTGGACTGGAATTTAGTTTTGGATCATAAGGAAGTTGATTCTGGTGCCAGGGGCAGTCTAGATGAGTGAAACACTATAATAATGTTATGGCTTAGGCTGACACAGGAAATCAAACATACACTCCCAAAGAACCAGGATACACCTTTTATTCATAAATATAAGACACGGTCAAGAACTGACAAAATATTTTTGCTGGTATAATAATTATATTATTTTAAGTCCTTGAGTTGTGGTCCTATTGTTCATTTCAGTAATCCTTCTTTAATAGTATCCTGTACATTAGGATACCATATACAAGGGATAAAGCAATGAAGAGTACTATCTTTCTTGTTACAAGACCTTCAAGTTCAACACATTTACTAGAGAAGCAATTCAATGAAGAAGCCTCACCCCTGACCACTCCACTGCACAATGGGATAATATTAGGCAAGCTTTTGCAGATATAGTGCAGAATCAAATAAACGCTAGAATGATGCGAGCAGATAAGAAATTTAAAAAATGGGATGCTTCAACAACTTGGAGGAACACTATCATAGCAGCAGATAAAAACAGAGTATAGCTAAAAAAGAGATACAAACCTAACTTTAGTTTAAATTATTTTTTCGTAGTGACTAATTAATGATAACTTTCTCTTTTGCTTCCGCCAAAAAATCCTATGTACTTGGCAAATAACAAAAATAGATAGGATGATAACCCAGATACATTCTACAGACACAAATGTCGTAGTAAGGCCCAGAAGATGTAATGTTGTATCTTTCGGCTTTAGTTAGTTGTCACCACAGCGGAACTCCGGTCTGCTAATGATTGGCAGTAGATTTTTACGTACCGACTTGCCAGGCCTGACGCACAACCTTCAATGAAGGTACGCCCATTCACGCATGTCTCCATGCAGAAGATGCTATAGCTGAGAATCGAACAGGATGTCTTACTGTGAGGCGATAACGCTACCGCAGCACCGCCACCACCGCAGCTTGCCCAGAAGATGTAATCAATGCTTTAAAACTTATTCTGCACTTCATACAGCTGAAGATCAGAGCGTAGAGCTAAAGGAACAGATTATTTCTTAAATGTTTTACTTGTAAAGGCCCTCAACAAAACACAAGCTGCTGCTGTGCTACAACCTATGACCTAAGAGGAATTAGACATTACACTAGCAACTGAGAAGTCAGACAAGTCATCTGGATCAGATGGTCTACCAGTAGAGATACGGAGACTTAAAGGATGCCGTGGCCTAAATGTGCTCAGTTTAATGAATGATATTTTACATGGTATGGACCCCCATGATTAATGGAAACAAGCAATTATGCAAGTAATCATGAAGCCCATTAAAAATCCCCTATCCCCTTTTTCCCATAGGCCAATCTTAGTTTTAAATCACGATTATAAAATCTTTATGGGAATTTTAGTAAAAATAATAGCTGCTATTCTCCCCCTACCTTATTCAAAAGAATTAATTTGTTTTTACACCAGGCAGGAGGACATCCTATAATACAAACTAAATTAATAGTTATCCAGGCACAATATACAGACAATCCACTAATTATTATTCTTGATGTCAAGAAGGTGTTTGACAGAGAAGACTGGAAATTTCTGTTTGCTTCCTCACAAGAATGGGTTTCCTAAACAACTAATCAGAATTCTTAAGGAGATTTACTCTGGTGCCACAGTGCAAATTAAAATACAGGCTAGGTTGTCCTCATCTTTCTCATTAACTGGAGGACTAGACAGGGTTGCTCCCCCCTCCTTTTTCCCATATACTTTGAACCATTAGCTGTATTAATCAGATCTTCAGAAATTAAAGACTGGACATGGGGTTATCTACTACTTAAGACGACGTTCTTATTTCGTTGACAGATCCTGACTACCTTTGGAAAACTTTCTTGGTATAAAATCAATATCACTAAGGCAAACTCAGTGGCTGTAAATTATGTGTCATCTGAATAGCTTACCACTCAGTCTCATTTTCTTCAGCAGACCACTAAATTAATATATTTTGGACAATGGTTTACATGGAATTGCCAACAAAGTAATTATTTAAATCTTAAAAACTTGGTAATATTAGCCAGAAATATCTTTCAACCTGGCATGACTAAGTTGGACCTTAACCATAAAGTCCAGGCTGCCCAGTTCTTCATTCTGCCACACCTAGTATATACTGCCCAGCCATATCTGGCATCTCCTCCTAAATCTGTTTTTAAAAAGCTAAACCAGATGGTTGAATCATTTATATGGAAAGGGCAAAGTCCTAGCATATCACAGTAGAAACATATTCTTCATACAATTGAAGGGGGATTCGGCTTGCAAGATTTTAAAAGATATTGCTTTGTGGTTAGACTCTGCAAATTTTTGAGACTGCAACGTCCACAATATAATTCTATTTGGAAAGCTATGCTTTTTGAAATTGCAGAAGTAGGGATAAATGGAAACCGATGCAATGCCTTTTTTAATGGCCATTTGGCAACTAATCATAAACTATTTTTGCACCTGCAAAAAGATATACTGTATATATCTACTAAAACAGTTTTGGATTTAGCTGTTCATGATTTAGTTTCTATAGGATGCACTTTTATAGGATACTGACAACCAGTTTTTTTTTCTGCCAAAGGAGAACAAAACAAATGTCCATTCGAAATTGGCATCAATTGGTAGACAGAGGAGTAGTAATTGGGTGGAATACTATTAGGACACATTTGATCTTCTGCCAGATTTTTACTTCCTTTGTTCATGACTACAACAACATGTTGGGGAAAAAGCTTTTGGTGTAGAAATATCAGCAAACAGCATAGTGACTTGGTAACCTTATTAATACACGTGTACAAAGGTATAACAGCAGGTAAAGGGCTCATAGCGCATTCCTATAAGGTTACAGACCTAATGAATAAACCAGTAATGGACAAAATAAAGAAGATTTGGGAAAAATCCTTAGTAAGGATCTATCTGAATACAGGTAGATAATAGCCCTTACATACCTAAGGGTACCCACAAAATTGAGAAAGTTTAGAATATTTGCATGGAAATGCCCCCACAAACGTCTTTATATATCTGATCATTTAGAGAGGATTTACTTGACAGCCAAATCACAACACTGGAGATGTAAAAGGTATCTATAAGGGACTGGTGTCATATTTTTTGATACTACAACAAACTGAATTTTCTTTTCAGACATGTCCAAATTTTTATAGCTGACATGCTTGGAGTATCCTTCCTTTTAAACCTGGAAATATACCTTCAGGGTCTACTACCTGAACTAGGGGAACACAAGGAAAGAAGGATATTATTCTCACTGATTATTAACCACTAGCAGATGAAAAGGCCCATATTCTCCATTATTGCAATATCTGATTACCCTGTTGATATCAACAATGAATAAGGATGGAAAAGACTTTAGCCTACTCAAAGGAAAAAGGTTTCTTAGGAAAAGGTCTCCTTTCATATAATATCTTGAAAAACGCACAATCTGATTGACTTGTTTTGTCTACTTTTGTTTTCCTTTTTATTCTCTTCTTCTATCTCTATAGCATCGGGATTCAGTTCAGTCATGGCAACGTGCACATAATATCTATTTAGTAGTTTAGTTCTGGTTATATAAAGAGAACTCAAGCATCAAACACATGTACTAAGACATTGCTAATTTAATCAGTGATGTAAACAATTAAGGAATTCTTTGTTACAATTTTAAGATGTGAAGATGTTTTTGACACCATACAAGAAATCTATTTGATAATCTTGTGATAATTTTTAGCCTATGTTGATATGTTGTTTGATATTGTTGAATTCTATTCAGTTTTTTAATGTTTCAATAAATGTTTCAATAAATGTTAGTGTGTAAAAAAACAATTCTAGTATATTAGTTCTAAGTCAACATTTCTGGCCAGTAGATAATCTTTAGCTCTTTATTTGCAATTTACTATTCTTAAATATGATTCATGTATGCTAAAAATATTTGACTTCTCAGGTGACTGGGAATTATTATTTTGTCCCACTAATATAAGTCTTGCACACAGTTTATTCCACCCAAAAAAAAATCATTCTACAGGATAATGTTGCACTGTAACTTCCTTTTGCAACTGCATTTCTAAGTCAGTGTCAGTAAATCTCTTTTATTCAACTTACTCAAAAATATTCTAATTCTTACAATTGCTGATGATTCACTTATAAATATGGTGTAATCAACTTATATGCTGCATGTTTCCTTACCTGGTCTGCGTTTTGCTTTCAGGTGATATTTATGTAGACTAAAAAAATAAAATAAATAAACACTCTGGAATCTCAGAGGTACTTTAAACAAAGGCTTTCAGAATAAACTTTACAAAGGTTTAAAGTCTGTTTTTACCTGACCTTCTTTCCCTAGACATATTTGAAGAATTTCTCACATCCATATGATCGAATTTTTAAGACTTTGAACGTTCTAAATATTTAAGTAGCAGGGACTGTGGGGGGGTGCAGAGGGGGTTGCCCCCCTGCAGAAACATCCATGTTATTTTTTTTGTTTTTGTATTTTTTTTAGATGTTCGAAGTCTTTAAACATCGATAATATGTTGTCGGCCATATGAAATTCGAAGTTCTAAGACTTTGATCATCTAAATGAGACCCGTACTTCCACACAAACTGCTAAAAACAAATACATTTCTTAATTTCTGCAAATATTTCTTCACTTCTTTAAATATATGTCTCTACTCCATCACTATGTAGCATACAAATGTTTGCCAGAATGAGCAGCTAACAAGCAAGACACTGTGGCTAAATTTCTAGATGTTCAAGAAAGGAATGTGTACACCATCACATTTCTTAGTACTACATAATAGTAGCTAGATATTAGCATTATTAAAGCTATATGCTCCACAAACTGTGTGCCATTCTTGTGGTAGCAGCTCCCAGTAATACATGCAATTTACAATGAAGAAAATATACATTTGAACTGCATTCATTTTGAATATTTAGAACTTTATATGTTTGCACTGTATATCCTGTAGAAGGCAATAAGACATAAGATTACATTCCAACATTTCAGTATCATTTTCTAACTAAAAAGTTCAGGATAGACTACCAGGCTGCTAGTAAAAGTCAAATACATTATTGTTCTTTCAAGAGGAAGTTCTTCGTACTACATAATAGATATTTTAGATGAGTAAGGGAATTTTATTTAAAAGTATAATATGTAGATAGGGTGTTAAATCAGAAGGTCATATGTATGGCTCCCAAATATGCAACAAAATCTGGTAGATTTAGGAATTTTGCCTGGAAGTGTTTGTAGATACGTTTATGCCCCAAGCAGACTCCAAAGAATTTTTCCTCACATATATACTCACATATATAGCAAATGTTGGAAGTGTAATGGGGAAGTAAGAGGTACCTGGGAGCATATGTTCTCAGAATGTAATGAGTTGGAAGACTTTAAATAATTCCCTACACAGTACTCTGTCGGGAGTCATGGCCAAGTAAGTGAGCGTAACTAAGGAACTTATTTTTTTGAGCTGGGATACAGCATCTGAATTGCCTAGACATAGTAAGGCCTTCTTAAGTTTAATTCCAAAAAAGCAATTACTAGAAAATGGAAATCAAAGTCTAAACCAGCTATACATGAAGTAGTAAATATTGCAATAGATATAAAAAGAACAGGAAGTGGGATCTTTAGACAGGGTAGGAGTAAAAAATGAAAATTGTGGGAATACATGTAGAAAAAGTTTCTGAGGAGGAATGAGGTTTAAGAGAAAGCAGGAGTTAAACAATTGATGCCATGTTGCTTTGATTATATGGTATAGAACAATGTACATGATGTACAATGTTTGTACATCTGAACTTGGTAATATGGTTTGATTACGTTTATATAAATGTAAGTTTGCCTATGTCATAAGTGATAATTCAATGAAGGTGTTTTCAAAAAAGAATATCTGTCTTCTATTATAGCAAATGCAGAAAGTAATTATTCTCTGTTTTCAGATATCACAGTCACATGTAAGCATTTCTCAGTTAAAGTTTTCCACAGGTATATCAGGTGTTGCTGGAAGCAAATATATGGGGACATGTGCATTGCTGAATGATTTGGTAAGTAATGTATTTCTTACTGAAGTTCACACACTGACACTTGTTCTGCTTTTATAAACAGATCTCCTCACATTAGAATAATAAGTCAATTGCAGTGGTATAAATCATAGATCACGAATTACTCTTAGTGAGTCTTTAATCAATTTATGGTCATAATTGCAATCCTTCTCAATGTCTTTATCTCAAAGTGAACAACTTCTCCATGTATTTCTACATCTATATCTAAGCCTAATGTTTTTTTTTCTTGTTACTTTCGGATATAGTTAAAGAAATTGATATAAACATTCCCACATGGGATAAACCTGTTACCATCTAAAAAGTAATTCTATACTGCAGAAGCCTTGTTTCCACAATCTCACACTTCAGTTTCTTCGCCCCTTCCTTCAAAATCTGGCTAGCCACCTCTGTCAGGCCATTAGATAAAGCATGAATACTGTTGACACAATGCATTCCATTTCCTTTTGTAAAATATGCAAACTCTGCATTATTGAAACAAAATCCCTTACCAGACACTTGCATTTCAAGAATAACATGCACACTTTTTTATAGTAGTTTTGTGTGACTAATGGA
This sequence comes from Protopterus annectens, assembly GCF_019279795.1. Classification (NCBI taxonomy): domain Eukaryota; kingdom Metazoa; phylum Chordata; order Ceratodontiformes; family Protopteridae; genus Protopterus; species Protopterus annectens. Next base: position 646,785,082 of record NC_056736.1, read on the forward strand.
ATTAACAGCAAAAATACCCTTCTGATTTAATTGCTCATCTGTCAAAGCCAAAAGCATTTTCCAGGGAATGACCTGCTCCATCAACATATAATGCAGTTCATTTTCATGGTGTAAAGGTGCATTGGATGGAGATTTACTGCTTGTTTGACTTTTACCACCCATCTTGTTTTTACACATTCTGATTAACTGCAAGTCACCATGTTAATGTTATGTCGAAGTCTGCCATTTGGAGCATTCCAAAATAAGCATGTTGCACCATTTTAAAATTATAGAATGACCTTGTGGAGGAACTCTAGACACCCACAATACACAGCTATCTTAGCGAAGTATGGAATAATTCTTGGCTCAACCATTACAAACCAACACTTCAAGATGCATTCACTTATTACTGACAAAGTCACATCTTTAACTCTTTAGTGGTTAATTTATTTGCAATGCTTATACAGTCTACCCATGGCAAGTAACATTAACATCATTAGACGTCTACATCTTGATGCTTTTCCGCAACAAGTACACCTACTTAATATATTAACATAATGAACTGCGGAATTCAAAAATTTAGGCTCGGCATATACTGGATTTTGAATACTCACAATATTTTTTTCTGTTACAAATGCATTGTTCTTCAAACACAGTTCTGTGTTTAATACGTTTTTTTTTTTACTGATAATTCACTTTCAGAATATATTTGCTTTATTTCTTCTAATTTTAAATACATTTTGTTCAGACAGGTTTTCCTCAGCAAATTTTGGGCTCATACCTTCATTTGCTGCCAAAAATATTTTTTTTTCTATTCCTTATTAAGCAACGCTCATGCCATCAACTCTCACTGCATTTCTAAGTTCCCCAGTATATTTTGTAGGATCAGCTAATTGAAAACTATGTTGCTTAACTTTCTGACTTTTATTTCATCTATGATAGCTTTCCTCCTTGGCAAGAACACTAGTTGACCATTTGGTAACAAACTTCCTTTCATCTCTTTTAACAAAGACTTTATGACAATTTTGTATTTGTTATTTTTATGAGTCTTGTTATCTGTCCAAATCTACTGCAAGCAAAGTGTTTTCTTGCTTAAATTTACATTGAGAAGCTGTACTCTGGGTCTGAAATCACGTGTAACGTTAATTAGCTTTGCGGCTTTCCATACTTGTGGGATCATACTCTTCTTAGTCCCATAACATTTTATTCTTGTATTTTGTTAAGTTCAACTATCAGCCATTAGGCATATAAATCTTATTCACAAATAAGTTATTTTCAAATGTTAGGTTATTTATTGGCAATAACCTTCTATGTTTTGAGTATGTAGTTTATTTTACATATAATCACATCTCTTACCCTTTGCTCGAATGTCTCTCCATACTTATATCTTGGTAACTCTTCTCTATATTCAGCCACATTCTTAGTCACTGATTCAATGTATATTCTAGTACAAAACTCAAGTTTGTATATCTGTAGTATCCCACTAAGTTTAGGATTAAAATGAGTTTTGACAGCCTTATGTAGGTTTTCTTGATCAAGAACATTTTTCCAGTGGTGGCTGGTGACTTCAAATCAAAGGAGGGGCTGCAGCAGACAGTGGAATGGGTGGGGCCAATGGGAAGGGGAGGGACAACCAGAAAGAGGCAGAACTATGCTCAAAACCACAAAAACTGGGACTTTAATTAAATACGGTGCCCTGGGTGCCAACCTGTCATGAGAGTCCAATCAAGACAAAATGAAGTGGAGAAGAAAAAATATTTCAATGCATTGGCTACATGACAGCTTACTTAATATCTAGATGGAAACAAAAAGGTTGTGAGGCATGAAAAAAGAAATTACTTTTTAAATACATTACTGGAATGCCAGTCAAAATTGAGTATAAAAAAACAGCACTCAACTCAAACCACTTCTCCTTGCACTACAGTTCTAATTATAATTTATATTCAGCTTTATAAAATTACCAAGTAACATGCTGAAAGTAGCAATCTCTGTGATACCCCCACTTGTAAAACTGCTTCTTATCCAAAAAAGTCCTGCTGCCTGGCAACAACTATCTACTTGTTTCATGGGGAAAACATGATAAAAGTAAAAAATGAACAGCAAACTAGAAACAAACTCAAAATAAATTGCTTAAAGGATTACTGCACTGGTTATGGACCACACATGATAGATTGGCATTCTCTTTAGTTTATGGGTAAAGCCTGCAAAGATGACTGCAAGTCTCCAACAAATGTAATGAGCTTTTGAAAATACTGCTATCCTGTCCTTTTTTACAAATACTGTCATATGCATTCAATACCTAAGGCGTATACATTATCTAGTTATGTAAATACTGTCTGCATGGCAACAGCAAAAAAGACTTTCAATGTTGGTAATTATTTAACAGTATGCTTATTAAAGCTTACTTGCATCTTACAATCTCAGACAAGCTTACATGATGGTCATTAAAGCATTGCTACTTAAACACAGAGCAACAGGCAATGCAACAGCATGCATTTTCTGAATAATAAGAAGCATAAATCAACATTATAAAACTATGATAGAAATCCAGAACATTCTGCAAAATCAAGGACAGATGAAAAGCCAGTGTAGCACTTGTGTCTACCTTGGATGGGGGAATACTCTGCACACTTACACTGCATAACTGCTCCTTGACTTGCTTGGACACATCCAGTGCCACTACATGGGGGAGTGGGGTACAAGTATGTCACAATTTGAAATACCTCTGTCTGACGGTCATGGCCCTGACACATTTGTCATACCTCTCACCCTCAGAGCAAGAAATCTGGAAAAAGCCATAAACAGAAGTGGGACAAAGGTAAAAAAATAAGGACAATTTTTAAATATTGCTCTTATAAAATTATAAAGATAATGGAATAGTAGGTCTTGCATTAGTATGAATTTTCTGAAGGGTATGAAATTTGAAACTCAAATGTCCGTCATTATTTTCTAACTTCAGTCTTTAATGATTTGCCACTAAGTTGGCAGAAAACCACAATTTTATGATAAACGGAGCAAAAATGTGATGTAAAAATATAAAATAGCCACACAATACAGATGAGAACCTGTCAAAGAAGGGACACTTTTTTAATATTAGTACTGTTAAGTTGAGCAGCTGACAAAATAAGAAAATCTGCATGCATTTCTGAAATAAAAGTAATCTGTAATTCTGATCATTACAATTATTTATTAATTGCAAACCCTCCATGTTTCTTCCAAAATTGCCATTTTGCAGAGGTATTATAAGGGGGAGAGCAACATTTTGAGCCAAAATTGAGGATGGTTGAGAGGTCTGGATATATCTAATTCTATAAAGCAATTTATTTGCACGTACCTCTCAACCTCTTAATGCAGGAAATCTGGACAAGGCCAAATATATTGGGGGAACAAATACTTCTACAAATTGCTATTGTATAAACCTAGTCAGTTGATAGAATAACAGGTCTTGCTTTAGCATGCATTTTTCTGAAGGGTATGAAGTCTGAAACTCAATGTTTGTCATTATTTAGTGACTTAATTCCTAAATGATTTGCCAGAAAATCACAAATTTTATGAGGAGCAAACCAAAAATAAGAAGCAAAAATCTATTCATTCTGTGAAAATCTGGACAGTTGAGTGGTATAGTTCAGCCAGGAGAATTGTGTGGCAGAAATCCTACATGACGGACTTCGCTCCCTAGGTGTGGACAATAAGTACCCCCCCCCCAAAAAAAATGAAGATCTAAGAGATGTGATTGCTTCAGTCTGGCTTCATCACTTTCAGTAGCATGCAGACTCAATCAGTGAAAATATTCAGTAACAAAAAAAGTTTGTGCTTGTAGACAGTTGATTTAACTGGTTCCTAATCAAACACATCCAACCAAGAACTGGGATGGGGTGTACCTGAGCTGATCAGATAATCAATAAACACCTTCCTGTTTGTATTAAATTATATTCCTTTTATAATACAGTACAGTTGTTAGAGGGTATTTTAAATTTATTGTTTTGAACATTTTTCCAGTAAATAATGAAACAAAATACATGCACCAATAATGACAAAACTGCCCAATTTAGAACATTTCCATCACAAAAGTCTACTCAAAGTTCTACAGTCCACCAGTATTATTAAATATGCACAATCTCTGCAGAAGTAAAAGTCATCTAAATAATTCCACATTAAAAAGAGATCTGTAACTAATAAAGAGGTTGCTGTTAGCAAACAACTTTGCATTTCATAGTTTCATCTACAAATACAGTGCCTGTTGCCCTTGAGGAATAAATTGCCTAGGTTACATTAAAAAAATGATAAGCTAGTAATATTTCAACAGGGAATGCCTGCCAAACTGATAACAGGTTCATCGTTACTAGGTATCTCCGCCAAAGAGGACATTCTCAGGCCTGAAGTATCCACCCCTTTAAAACTACAATACACTACAGTATCAACAATGCTTCTACATACTGTGGGAGTAGAACCCACAGCCTTCTGCATCGAAAGCAAGTACTCAACCTGTTATGCTATTAACAATGCACACATACTCAGCATAAGCAGCACAAAACTTCTCTTCCCCTGAATCTCTCAGCTCCTTGTAAAATCCACTCGAAACTCAACTGTAACTCTCTACTTGACAGCACAAAAAGCCAAAATTTATTAGGGGGGGGAGAAAAGCCCAAAAACCAAAGACCCATTTTAAACATTGCTTGTATAATCTTGGGAAGTTGGTAGAACAAAATGTTGTGTTATCACCATGCATTTCACTGCCAAGTCTTAAACCCAGCAATACAGTCAGAGCAACATACCACTATGCCAAATCAGCTGTTTCTTGAAAGACAGGAAGACTGAAACTTAAATGACTATCATTTAGTGAATTCAGTTCTCACCATAGCTCTCAATCTCTTAGCACAAAACACCTGGACAAAGCTAATAATGGGGGAATACAGCCCCCAAACATATTCAGTGAATTCAGTTCTCACCATAGCTCTCAACCTCGTAGCACAAAACACCTGGACAAAGACAATATTGGGGGAATATATCCCCAAAAATAGGGAAACTTTTCAAATATTGCTCTTATAAACTTAGAAAATTGCTAGAATAAAAGGTTTTGTGTTAACATGTATTTTCTGAAGAATATGAAGTCTGTAATTCAAATGCATGTCATTATTTAGTGAATTCAATCCCTCACTGAATACACAAATCCAGTAAATCACAGATTTTATGAAGAACAGAACAGAACAAAAATATGAGGCAAAAATCTGGACAGTCTTCACAAGTGGTGGTGAGTAGGGAATTCAGGATCTTGCTAAATGTACCCAAGGTACATGGTTTGAACCTGAGTATCTCTACCATGAGGTATATTTAAATGGGGCATTTTACACACACAAACACACATACACACACTTGCAGCTGCTTCGTTGAAATACAAATTCACACACACCTCTACCTGTATATTCCCTTGCAGCAGCTTCATTGAAATACAATTTCCCTGGAGAGGAACATTCCCTTGTAAGAAATACAAATTTCCTTCCCTTGCAGCCACTCAGTAGCTAGCCACATACATGACATTGCATGTGACTGCAGACGTTACAGTGATCCCCTTCCAGTCTATGTGGTTATAGACTTTCTGGGCATCTGTGAACAGATGCCTTCTCTACGTAATCCAGAATGGATAAACATCAGTCTAGATTTACAGAAACCAGGAACTCGCTGGGCATGCATGTGCAGTTTGTTCTGGGACTCACAGCTAATTATTTTAACTTTACAGCTAGGGGGCTGCAGTCTTGCAGTCTGATAGCACAAGGCCCTTGCATTTTTCATTAAATTGTAGTTTTCAGCTCTACAAAAACAAAGAAGCAATTCCTATTGTTGTCTGTCTCTATTTATAATTTCATTTGAAACAAAAAAATAGTTCCAGCCTTTTGCAGTATTCCCCACAGGACTGGAGTATGATATCAAATGCAGTTAAATTACCAATATTTCGCATTTTCTTTTTTTTTCAATCTCCTCCTCAGAATGACACAAATACTCGAATTATGGCAGTTTATGCTGCATAGATGTAAAATGTATTATACCAGTTAGAATTAACCACTGAACACCAACAATACTACAAATAAATGTATTATACCAGTTAGAAATAAGAACTAAACACCAGCAATACTATAAATAAATGTAATATACCACTCAGAATTAAACAGTGAACATCAACAGTGCTATAAATAAATGTATTATACCAGTCAGAATTATGCACTGAACACGAACAATACTGTAAATAAATATATTATACCAGTCAGAATTAAGCAGTGAACACCAGCAATACTATAAATAAATGTATTATACCCATTAGAATTAAGCAGAAAATACCAATAATACTACAAATAAATGTAGTTAGAATTAAGCACTGAACACCAACAATACTATAAATAAATGTAGTATACCAGTTAGAATTAACCACCAAACCCCAACAATACTATAAATAAATGTACTATACCAGTTAGAATTAAGCACCGAACACCAACAATACTATAAATAAATGTAGTATACCGGTTAGAATGAAGCACTGAACACCAAAAAAACTATAAATAAATGTATTATACCAGTTAGAATTAAGTGCCAAACACCAACAATACTATAAATAAATATATTATACCAGATCGAATAAAGCAGCAAACACCAACAATACTATAAATAAAGGTATTATACCAGTTAGAATTAAGCACCGAACACCAACGATACTAAAAATAAAGGTATTATACTAGTAAGAATTAAGCAACAAACACCAACAATTACTAATAAATGTATTACACCAGTTAGAATTAAGCACTGAACACCAACGATAAATAAATGTAGTATACCAGTTTGAATTAAGCACTGAACACCAACGATACTATAAATAAATGTAGTAGACCAGTTCAAATTAAGCACTGAACACCAACAATACTATAAATACATTTATTATGCCAGTTCAAACTAAGAACTGAACACCAACAATACTATAAATAAATGTATTATACCAGTTTAAATTAAGCACTTAACACCAACTATAGTATAAATAAATGCATTATACAACTTTGAATTATGCACCGAACACCAACAATATTATGAATAAATGTATTAATCCAGTAAGAATTAAGCACTGAACACCAAAAATCCTATAAATCAACGCAGTATACCATTTAGAATTATGCACTGAACACCAACAATGCTAAAAATAAATGTATTATACCAGTTCGAATTAAGCACTCAACACCAACAATACTATAAATAAATGTATTATACCAGTTAGAATTAAGCACCGAACACCAAAAATACTATTAATAAATGTAGTATTCCTGTTATAATTAAGCACTGAGCATCAACAATACTGTAAATAAATGTATTATACTTGTTAGAATTAAGCACTGAACACCAACAATACTATAAATAAATGTAGTGTACATTTAGAAATAAGCACAGAACACCAACAGTACAATAATTACATGTAGAATAGCAGTTAGAATTAAGCACTGAACACCAAAAACAGTATATAAATAAATGTATTATACCAGTTAGAATTAAGCACCGAACACCAACAATGTAATAAATAAATGTATTATAACAGTTAAAATTAAGCACTGAACACCAACGATACTATAAATAAATATATTATACTAGTTCGAATTAAGCAGCGAACACCAACAATACTATTAATAAATGTATTATACAAGTTCGAATTAAGTACCGAACACCAACAATACTATAAATAAAAGTAGTATACCGGTTCGAAATAGCAATGAACACCAACGATACTAAAAATAAATGTATTATACCAATTCAAATTAAGCACTGAACACCAACAATAATATAAATAAATGTATTATACCAGTTCAAATTAAGCACTTAACACCAATGATATTATAAATAAATGTATTATACCACTTTGAATTAAGCACCGAACACCAACAATACTATAAATAAATGTATTAATACAAGTTAGAATTAAGCACTGAACACCAAAAATACTATTAATAAATGTAGTATACCAATTAGAATTAAGCACTGAAACCCAACGGTACTATAAATAAATGGATTATACCAGTTCGTTTTAAGCACTGAACACCAACAATACTATAAATAAATGTATTATACTAGTTCGAATTAAGCAGAGAACACCAAAAATACTTTAAATAAATGTATTATACCAATTAGAATTAAGCACTGAACACCATTGATAATATAAATAAATGTAGTAGACCAGTTAGAATTAAGAACTGAACATCAACAATACTATAAACAAATGTAGTATACCAGTTCAAATTAAGCATTGAACACCAACAATACTATAAATATATGTATTACACAAGTTAGAATTAAGCACTGAACACCAACAATACTATAAATAAATGTATTATACCAGTTCGAATTAAGCAGAGAACACCAAAAATCCTATAAATAAATGTATTATACCAGTTAGAATTAAGCACTGAACACCAAAGATACTATAAAAAAAGTATTATACCAGTTATAATTAAGCACTGAACACCAACAATACTTTAAACAACTGTAGTATACCAGTTCAAAATAAGCACTGTACACCAACAATATTATAAATAAATATATTATACCAGTTTAAATTAAGCACTGAACACCAACAATACTATAAATAAATGTATTATACCAGTTAGAATTAAGAACTTAACACCAATGATAGTATAAATAAATGTATTATACCACTTTGAATTATGCACCAAACACCAACAATCCTATTAATAAATGTACTAATACCAGTTAGAATTAAGCACTGAACACCAAAAACCTATAAATCAATGTAGTATACCAGTTAGAATTAAGCACTGAACACCAATGATACTATAAATAAATGTATTATACCAGTTCGAATTAACAATTCTGTAAATAAATGTATTATACCTTTTAGAATTAAGCTCTGAACACCAACAATATAATAAATAAATGTATAACACTTAGAATTAAGCACCAAACACCAACAATGCCATAAATAAAGGTATTATACCAGTTAGAATTAAGCACTGAACACCAAAAATACTATAAATAAATGTAGTATAACAGATAGAATTAAGCACTGAACACCAACTATACTATAAATAAATGGATTATACCAGTTCAGATTAAGCACTGAACACCAACAATGCTATAAATATATGTATTATATGAGTAAGAATTAAGCACTAAATACCAACAATACTATAAATAAATTTATTATACCAGTTAGAATTAAGCACAGAACACAAACAGTACTATAAATATATGTAGTACACCAGTTCAAATTAAGCACTTAACACCAACGATATTATAAATAAATGTATTATACCACTTCGAATTAAGCACCAAACACCAACAGTACTATAAATACATTTTTTAATACCAGTTAGACTTAAGCACTGAAAACCAAAAATACTATAAATGTAGTATACCAATTACAGTTGAGCACTGAAACCCAACGATACTATAAATAAATGGATTATACCAGTTCGAATTAAGCACTAAACACCAACAATACAATAAATATATGTATTATACAAGTTAGAATTAAGCACTGAACACCAACAATACTCTAGATAAATGTATTATACTGGTTAGAATTAAGCACTGAACACCAACGATACTATAAATAAATGTAATATACCATTTCGAATTAAGCACTGAACACCAACAATACTATAAATAAATTTATTAAAACCAACTAGAATTAAGCACAGAAAACCAACAATACTATAAATAAATGTATTATACCAGTTAGAATTAAGTACCGAACACCAACAATACTATAAATAAATGTATTAATACCAGATAGAATTAAACACAGAAAACCAACAATACTATAGCTAAATGTAGTATACCAGTTTGAACTAAGCAATGAATGCCAACAATCCTATAAATAAATATATTATACCAGTTATAATTAAGCACAAAACTCCAACAATACTATAAATAAATGAACTATACCAGTTATAATTAAGCACTGAACACTAACAATACTATAAATAAATGTAGTATACCAATCAGAATTAAGAACCGAACACCAATAGTACTATAAATAAAGGTATTTTACCAGTTAGAATTAAACACCGAACACCAACAGTACTATAGATAAATGTATTATACCAGTTTGAATTAAGCGCTGAATACCAACACTACTAGAACGATACTATAAATAAATGTATACATGTTAGAATTAAGGACCGAACATCAACAGTACTATAAATAAAGGTATTATACCAGTTAGAATCAAGAACAAAACACCAACAATACTATAAATAAATAAGCACAAAACACCAACAATACTATAAATAAATGTATGATACCAGTTATAATTAAGCAGTTAACTCCAACAATACTATAATTAAATGTATTATACCTGTTAGGATTAAGCACTGAACGTCAACAATAGTAAAAAAAAATGTAGTATACCGGTTAAAATTAATTAAGAATTAAGCAGCAAACACAACAATACTATAAATAAATGTATTATACCACTTTGAATTAAGCACCGAACACCAACAGTACTATAAATACAATTTTAATACCAGTTAGACTTAAACACTGAAAACCAAAAATACTATAAATGTAGTATACCAATTACAGTTAAGCACTGAAACCCAATGATACTATAAATAAATGGATTATACCAGTTTGAATTAAGCACTAAACACCAACAATACAATAAATATATGTATTATACAAGTTAGAATTAAGCAGTGAACACAAACAATACTATAGATAAATTTATTATACCATTTAGAATTAAGCACTGAACACCAGCAATACTATAAATATATGTATTATACGAGTAAAAATTAAGCACTGAATACCAAAAATACTATAACTAAATGTATTAACCAGTTAGAATTAAGCGCTGAACACCAACAATACTATAAATAAATGTATTACACCAGTTATAAATAAGCACTGAACACTAACAATACTAATGGTAAAGGTATTATACCAGCAAGAATTAAGCACCGAACACGAGCAATAATACTATAAATAGAGATATTATACCAGTTAGAATTAAGCACTGAACACCAACGATACTATAAATAAATGTATTATACCAGTTAGAATTAAGCACTGAACACCAACGATACTATAAATAAATGTATGATGCCAGTTCAAACTAAGCACTGAAAACCAACAATACCATAAATAAATGTATAATACCAGTTCAAAATAAGCTCTTAACACCAACTATAGTATAAATAAATACATTATACCACTTCGAATTATGCACTGAACACAACAATACTATAAATAAATGTATTAATACTAGTTGGAATTAAGCACTGAACACCAAAAATCCTATAAATCAATGTAGTATACCACTAAGAATTAAGCAGCGAACACCAAAAATCCTATAAATCAATGTAGTATACCATTTAGAATTAAGCACTAAGCACCAATGATACTATAATACTGCAGTGCTGGTGCTGCAGTAGCGTTGTTGTCTCACAGTAAGACGTTGTCCTGTTCAATTCTCAGTTAGAGCATCTTCTGCGTGGAGACATGTGTGAATGGGTGTACCTTCGTTGAAGGTTGTGCGTCAGGGCTGGCAACTCAGCAAATAAAAATCTATTGCCAATCATTAGCGGATCAGAGTTCCAATGTGGTGACCCCTAACAGGGAAAAGCCAAAAGACACAACAACAACAACCAATGATACTATAAATAAAGGTATTATACCAGTTCAAGTTAATCAATGAACACCAACAATACTATAAATAAATGTATTATACTGGTTGGAATTTAGCACTGAACAACAATGATACAGTTAGAATTAAGCACCAAACACCGACAATTCTATAAATAAATGTATTATACCAGTTAGAATTAAGCACTGAACACCAACAATACTAAAAATAAATGTATTATACTGGTTGGAATTTAGCACTGAACAACGATACTATAAATAAATGTATTATACCAGTTCAAATTAAGCACTGAACACCAACAATACTATAAATAAATGTAGTATACCATTTAGAATTAAGCACAGAACACCAAAAATACTATAAATACATGTAGTATAACAGTTAGAATTAAGCACCAAACACTAAAAATACTATATAAATAAATGTATTATACAAGTAAGAATTAAGCTCCGAACAGCAACAGTACTATAAATAAAGGAATTCTACCAGTTAGAATTAAGCACCACACACCAACAGTACTATAAATAAATATATTATACTAGTTCAAATAAAGCAGCGAACACCAACAATACTATTAATAAATGTATTATAACAGTTAGAATTAAGCACCGAACACCAACAGTACTATAAATAAAGGAATTCTACCAGTTAGAATTAAGCACCGTACACCAACAGAACTATAAATAAATATATTATACTAGTTCAAATTAATCAGCGGACACCAACAATACTATTAATAAATGTATTCTACCAGTTCGTATTAAGCACTGAACACCAACAATACTATAAATAAATGTAGTGTACTGGCCAGAATGAAGCACTGAACACCAACAATACTATAAATAAAGTTATTATACCAGTTTGAATAAAGCACTGAACACCAAAAATACTATAAATAAATGTATTATACCAGTTAGAATTAAGCACTGAACACCAACGACAATAAAAATAAATGTATTATACCACTTCGAATTAAGCACCGAACACCAACAATACTATGAATACATTTTTAATACCGGTTAGAATTAAGCAATGAAAAACAAAAATACTATAAATGTAGTATACCAATTAGAAATAAGCACAGAAACCCAACGATACTATAAATAAATGCATTATACCAGCTAGAATTAAGCACAGAACACCAACAGTACTATTAATAAACGTAGTATACCAGTTCAAATTAAGCACTGAACACCAACAATACTATAAATAAATTTATTAAAACCAACTAGAATTAAGCACAGAAAGCCAACAATACTATAAATAAATGTATTATACCAGTTAGAATTAAGCACCGAACACCAACAATACTATAAATAAATGTATTAATTCCAGATAGAATTAAACACAGAAAACCAACAATACTATATATAGCTAAATGTAGAATACCAGTTTGAATTAAGCACTGAATGCCGACAATCCTATCAATAAACGTATTATACCAGTTATAATTAAGCACTGAACATCCACAATACTATAAATAAATGTAGTATACCAGTTAGAATTAAGCAGCGAACATCAACAGTACTATAAATAAATGTATTATACCAGTTAGAATTAAGCACAAAACACCAACAATACTGTAAATATATGTATTATACCAGTTATAATTAAGCACTGAACACCAACAATACTATAATTAAATGTATTATACCTGTTAGGATTAAACACTGAGCACCAACAATACTAAAAAGAAATGTAGTATACCAGTTAGAATGAAGCACCGAACCCTAACAATACTATAAATAAATCTATTATACCAGTTAGAATTAGGCACCAAACACCAACATTACTATAAATAAATGTATTATACCAGTTAGAATTAAGCACCGAACACCAGCAATACTATAAATAAATATATTATACCAGTTTAAATTAAGCAGCGAACACCAGCAATACTACAAATAAATGTATTATACTAGTTCGAATTAAGTACCGAATACCAACTCTACTATAACTAAATGTATTATACCAGGTTGAGTTAAGCACTGAACACCAGCAGAAGTATAAATAACTGTATTAACACCAGTTATAATTAAGCACTGAAAACCAACAATAGTATAAATAAATGTGTTATACAACTTCGAATAAAGCACTGAACACCAACAATACTATAAATAAATGTAATAACACCAGTTAGAATTAGGCACAGAACACCAAAAACACTATAAATAAATTTAGTATAGCAGTAATTAAGCACTGAACACCAACGATACTATAAATAAATGTATTATACCTGTTCCAATAAAGCACTGAACACCAACAATACTATAAATAAATGTATTATACCAGTTAGAATTAAGCACCGAAGACCAACAGTACTATAATTAAATGTATTATACCAGTTATAATTAAGCATTGAACACCAACAATACTATAAATAAATTTAGTATACCAGTTTGAATTAAGCCCTCAACACCAACAATACGATAAATAAATGTATTATACCAGTTCGAATTAAGCAATGAACACAAACAATACTATAAATAAATGTAGTATACCAGGTTGAATTAAGCACAGAACATTCACAACAGTATAAGTAAATGTATTATACCAATTATAATTAAGCACTGAACACCAACAATACTATAAATAAATGTTTTATACCAGTTGGAATTACGCACAAAATGCCAACATTACTATAAAAAATGTATTATACCTGTTAGAATTAAGCACTGAGCAAACAATACTAAAAATAACTGTATACCAGTTAGAATTAAGCACTGAACACCAACGATACTATAAATAAAAGTATTATACCAGTTAGAATTAAGCACTGAACACCAACAAAACTATAATTAAATGTATACCAGTTAGAATTAAGCACCGAACACCAACGATACTAAAAATAAAGGTATTATACCACTAAGAATTAAGCAACGAACACCAACAATTACTAATAAATGTATTACACCAGTTAGAATTAAGCACTGAACACCGATACTATAAATAAATGTAGTAGACCAGTTCAAATTAAGCACTGAACACCAACAATACTATAAATAAATTTATTATGCCAGTTCAAACTAAGAACTAAACACCAACAATACTATAAATAAATGTATTATACCAGTTCAAATTAAGCACTTAACACCAACTATAGTACAAATAAATGCATTATACAACTTTGAATTATGCAACAAACACCAACAATATTATGAATAAATGTATTAATCCAGTAAGAATTAAGCACTAAACACCAAAAATCCTATAAATCAATGTAGTATACCATTTAGAATTACGAACTGAACACCAACAATACTAAAAATAAATGTATTATACCAGTTAGAATTAAGCACTTAACACCAACAATATTAAAAATAAATGTATTATACCAGTTAGAATTAAGCACTTTACTAAAAATAAATGTATTATACTGGGTGGAATTTAGCACTGAATACCAACGATACTATAAATAAATGTATTATATCAGTTAGAATTAAGCACCGAACACCAACAATACTATTAATAAATGTAGTATACCTGTTATAATTAAGCACTGAACATCAACAATACTGTAAATAAATGTATTATACTTGTTAGAATTAAGCACTGAACACCAACAATACTATCAATAAATGTAGTATACCATTTAAAAATAAGCACAGAACACCAACAATACAATAAATACATGTAGAATAGCAGTTAGAATTAATCATCGAACACCAAAAACAGTATATAAATAAATGTATTATAGCAGTTAGAATTAAGCACTGAACACCAACAATGCAATAAATAAATGTATTCTAACAGTTAAAATTAAACACTGAACACCAACGATACTATAAATAAATATATTATACTAGTTCGAATTAAGCCGCGAACACCAACAATACTATTAATAAATGTATTATACCAATTCAAATTAAGCACTGAACACCAACAATAATATAAATAAATATATTATACCAGTTCAAATTAAGCACTTAACACCAACGATATTATAAATAAATCTATTATACCACTTTGAATTAAGCACCGAACACCAACAATACTATAAATAAATGTATTAATACCAGTTTGAATTAAGCACTGAACACCAAAAATACTATAAATAAATGTAGTATACCAATTAGAATTAAGCACTGAAACCCAACGAAACTATAAATAAATGGATTATACCAGTTCGAATTAAGCACTGAACACCAACAATACTATAAATAAATGTATTATACCAATTAGAATTAAGCACTGAACACGATTGATAATATAAATAAATGTGGTAGACCAGTTAGAAGAACTGAACATCAACAATACTATAAATAAATGTAGTAAACCAGTTTGAATTAAGCACTGAACACCAACAATACTATAAATAAATGTATTAATACCAGTTTGAATTAAGCACTGAACACCAAAAATACTATAAATAAATGTAGTATACCAATTAGAATTAAGCACTGAAACCCAACGATACTATAAATAAATCTATTATACCAGTTAGAATTAGGCACCAAACACCAACATTACTATAAATAAATGTATTATACCAGTTAGAATTCAGCACCGAACACCAGCAATACTATAAATAAATATATTATACCAGTTTAAATTAAGCAGCGAACACCAGCAATACTACAAATAAATGTATTATACTAGTTCGAATTAAGTACCGAATACCAACTCTACTATAACTAAATGTATTATACCAGGTTGAGTTAAGCACTGAACACCAGCAGAAGTATAAATAACTGTATTAACACCAGTTATAATTAAGCACTGAACACCAACAATAGTATAAATAAATGTGTTATACAACTTCGAATAAAGCACTGAACACCAACAATACTATAAATAAATGTAATAACACCAGTTAGAATTAGGCACAGAACACCAAAAACACTATAAATAAATTTAGTATAGCAGTTAGAATTAAGCACTGAACACCAACGATACTATAAATAAATGTATTATACCTGTTCCAATAAAGCACTGAACACCAACAATACTATAAATAAATGTATTATACCAGTTAGAATTAAGCACCGAAGACCAACAGTACTATAATTAAATGTATTATACCAGTTATAATTAAGCATTGAACACCAACAATACTATAAATAAATTTAGTATACCAGTTTGAATTAAGCCCTCAACACCAACAATACGATAAATAAATGTATTATACCAGTTCGAATTAAGCAATGAACACAAACAATACTATAAATAAATGTAGTATACCAGATTGAATTAAGCACAGAACATTCACAACAGTATAAGTAAATGTATTATACCAATTATAATTAAGCACTGAACACCAACAATACTATAAATAAATGTTTTATACCAGTTGGAATTACGCACAAAATGCCAACATTACTATAAAAAATGTATTATACCTGTTAGAATTAAGCACTGAGCAAACAATACTAAAAATAACTGTATACCAGTTAGAATTAAGCACTGAACACCAATGATACTATAAATAAAAGTATTATACCAGTTAGAATTAAGCACTGAACACCAACAAAACTATAATTAAATGTATACCAGTTAGAATTAAGCACCGAACACCAACGATACTAAAAATAAAGGAATTATACCACTAAGAATTAAGCAACGAACACCAACATTACTAATAAATGTATTACACCAGTTAGAATTAAGCACTGAACACCGATACTATAAATAAATGTAGTAGACCAGTTCAAATTAAGCACTGAACACCAACAATACTATAAATAAATTTATTATGCCAGTTCAAACTAAGAACTAAACACCAACAATACTATAAATAAATGTATTATACCAGTTCAAATTAAGCACTTAACACCAACTATAGTACAAATAAATGCATTATACAACTTTGAATTATGCAACAAACACCAACAATATTATGAATAAATGTATTAATCCAGTAAGAATTAAGCACTAAACACCAAAAATCCTATAAATCAATGTAGTATACCATTTAGAATTACGAACTGAACACCAACAATACTAAAAATAAATGTATTATACCAGTTAGAATTAAGCACTTAACACCAACAATACTAAAAATAAATGTATTATACTGGGTGGAATTTAGCACTGAACACCAACGATACTATAAATAAATGTATTATATCAGTTACAATTAAGCACAGAACATAAACAGTACTATAAATATATGTAGTACACCAGTTCAAATTAAGTACTGAACACCAACAATACTATAAATAAATGTATTATACCAGTTAGAATTAAGCACCGAACACCAACAATACTATTAATAAATGTAGTATACCTGTTATAATTAAGCACTGAACATCAACAATACTGTAAATAAATGTATTATACTTGTTAGAATTAAGCACTGAACACCAACAATACTATAAATAAATGTAGTATACCATTTAAAAATAAGCACAGAACACCAACAATACAATAAATACATGTAGAATAGCAGTTAGAATTAAGCACCGAACACCAAAAACAGTATATAAATAAATGTATTATACCAGTTAGAATTAAGCACTGAACACCAACAATGCAATAAATAAATGTATTCTAACAGTTAAAATTAAGCACTGAACACCAACGATACTATAAATAAATATATTATACTAGTTCGAGTTAAGCCGCGAACACCAACAATACTATTAATAAATGTATTATACCAATTCAAATTAAGCACTGAACACCAACAATAATATAAATAAATATATTATACCAGTTCAAATTAAGCACTTAACACTAACGATATTATAAATAAATCTATTATACCACTTTGAATTAAGCACCGAACACCAACAATACTATAAATAAATGTATTAATACCAGTTTGAATTAAGCACTGAACACCAAAAATACTATAAATAAATGTAGTATACCAATTAGAATTAAGCACTGAAACCCAATGATACTATAAATAAATGGATTATACCAGTTCGAATTAAGCACTGAACACCAACAATACTATAAATAAATGTATTATACCAATTAGAATTAAGCACTGAACACGATTGATAATATAAATAAATGTGGTAGACCAGCTAGAAGAACTGAACATCAACAATACTATAAATAAATGTAGTAAACCAGTTCGAATTAAGCACTGAACACCAACAATACTATAAATATATGTATTACACAAGTTAGAATTAAGCACTGAACACCAACAATACTATAGATAAAAGTATTATACCAGTTAGAATTAAGCACTGAACACCAAAGATACTTTAAACAAATGTAGTATACCAGTTCAAACTAAGCACTGAACACCAACAGTATTATAAATAAATATATTATACCAGTTTAAGTTAAGCACTGAACACCAACAATACTATAAATAAATGTATTATACCAGTTAGAATTAAGCAATGAACACCAACTGTACTATAAATAAATGTAGTATACCACTTCAAATTATTTATTTTATTTATTTTATTTTACATTTGTTAACCGGGCTAGTCTGGCTGGATACATGTCCATTTTCAGCAGAGGCCCGAGGAGAAAAGCTCCACTATCAGACTAAGACAATACATGAGGAATACTTTACTAAATAAATCAATTTTTTAAAAAACAAAAAACAAAAATGTACAGAGACAAAATACAGTTTGCCTGGACTAATTTAAGTAGGCAACAAACAGAGTCCACATTATGTGGCTGAGGAGTTAAGCTCAGGCACAAAAATATAAAGTTGAGTTAAGGATATCTGTAGTCAAGCTAAGTAATTTAATCATCGGTCAGTAGGCTAGAAGACAGATTAGGTAGTTAGCAGAGGGAAAGAAACTGATGGTAACAAGTGTTAAAAAAGCAAGTTAGAAGGTAAACAGGTAGATAGGTAGTAAAGCTATGGGAAAAAGGAGAAAAGATAGATAGAAATTGTGGATAGAATATGGTTACGTAGGGTAAAAGTATTTTAACATAGTTAAATGTTATGAAAGTCGAGTTGAAAAGGAGAGTGAGGAAGCAGGATAGAGATGAAATGCTATGGTAGTAGGATAAAGATGGTCTAGGTATGGCTGGAAAGAAAATAGAGAGAGGATGGCTATACGGTGAAGTAGGCAATAAGATAGGAGAAAAGAGTGAAGGTCCAGTGAAGGGGGCTGAGGATGTTAGTCTAGGTAAGAAAGGGAGTGGAAAGAATTGCAAGTAGCAGACTGTATATAGTAATGAACAGTACTATGCTCAGTCAGGATTGGAGCAGGGGCATAGCCAGTGAATTAGTAGGTGTTTTTTTATCTGTTTTTTGAAAAGGTGACATGATGTTAGGGAGGTCAGTTCAATGGGAAGTTTATTCCAGTAAGAACCGATAGTGTTTGCAAATAGGGAATCACCTGATTTGTTATGAGATTTCAAGGTAGTAACTAGTAGCTTGTTGGCTGATCTGAGTGTCTTGAGATTTTTATAAGGTGTGATGAGTTTATTTAGTATGGGTATATTGGAGGGTAATGAAGAATTTTGAAAGTGATGATTAGTTGTTGTAGGAGTATAAGGTTCGGAGTTCAAGCCAGTTGAGTTTCTTTAAGTTAAGACAGTGGTGAGTTTGTAAAGGTGAGCCAGTGGCAAATCTGGCTATACTGTGGTAGGCAGTATTCAGTTTCTGAAGATTGCCTTTAGATAAGTTGACAAAGGAGGGGGAGGCGTAAGTTAGTGTAGAGATAAGGTGAGTTTGGGCAAGGGCTACTCGGGAGGTTGAAGTGAGATAGGGCTTTAGCCTGTATAGGGCACCAATCTTTTATTGACAGTTTTGATAGTTAAATCAATGTGACAGTCAAAATTTATCTGGTTATCTATGGTGACGCCTAGGAGTTTAGTGCAGTTGTCAGGTTTGATGATAGTGCCATTACAGGATGTTATAGAAAAAGAGATAGGGGTGGATTTAGAGGTAGGGGTAAAGAGTAGTAGTTTGGTTTTTTTGGGATTAAGGAGGAGACAGATGTGTTGAAACCAATTTTCTGCTGCAGTAAAGACTACTTGGGTAGTGGAGTGGAGTTCTGCTGGGGTAGAGGCAGAGCAGATGAGAGTGGAATCATCTGCATATTGTATGCATGTGGATGTTGGTAGGAATTGGGCAAATTATTGATGAAAATGGAGAAAAGTAGGGGCCTAGGATAGATCCTTGTGGGACACCAATAGTAACAGGGAGTTGAGTGGATAGATGGCTGTCCCACAGGACAGCTTGTTTTCTATTAGTCAAATACGAGTTGAACCACTGTAATGCTTGAGAATCCAGTGATAGAGATTTTAAGGTATCAAGGAGAAGTTGATGGTTGACCATATCAAATGCTTTTGAGAGGGCCAGAAATAGTGCAGATGAGAATAGGTTTCTATTTCGATTTTTATTTATGGTGTCAGAGAAGGAGAGAAGGGCAGTAGTAGTGCTGTGGTAGGGTCTAAAACCATGTTGAGAGTCTACAAGCAGGTTGTTATTTAAGAGATAGTTTAGAAGTTGATGGTGAATACAGCGTTCCATTATTTTTGATAGAGGCGATAGAAGGGCAATAGGTCTAAAATTGGATAGTTCATTAGAGTTTCCACCTTTATGGAGTGGAATAATGTGGGAGATTTTCCAGCAGGATGGAATTTTGGATTCTGTTATGGTTCTGTTTATTAAGATGGATACTGGGTAGGCTATTTCTTTTGCAGCTAATTGAAGGTATTCAGCTGGAAGTTTGTCAGCTGAGGGGGTGCAGGGTTTTAGTTTAGAAAGTAGTTTCTGTATATAGGTAGTTGAGACGGTTTCAAGTTTTAGTGTATAGGTATTGTTAGGGATGGGGGTAGTTTGGAGGAGGGGGTGGAGTCATGGTGCTTGCAAGTGAGTTTACAGTTTCAGAGAAGAAATTGTTAAAGGTGTTGGCTATGATGTTAGGTTGTTTTGTGCTAAGCTAGCTGGGGTAGGTGTTTTGGTGTTGCCTGGGTGGAGTAGTTTATTAATTCCTGACCAGAATTTTTTGGGTTTTGGTTTTGGTTTTGTTGGTATTGAAAGTTGTATTTTTTGTCTAGGATGACAAGTTTCTTTGTTTTGTTTCTTAGATGTTTGAAGGTTTGATGGTCAGTAGGGCTTTTAGTGGATCTCCATTTTGACCATGATTTATTTCTCGCTCTCATAGTTTGTTTAGTTATAACAGAGAGCCAAGGAGCTGCTTTGGATCTGATTCTGACTAACCGGGATGGGGCATGTTGGTTTAGAATTTGTAAGAAGGTGTTGTTGAAATGCGTTACTGCTTCATCTATTGGGAGGTATTTTAGAGTTGACCAGTTATATTCTTTGAGTTCAGTTTGAAAGGATGTTAGATTGAATGCTGTTTTGTTGTATTTAGTTCGATAAGTAGTTTGTTTAGGAATGTTGCATTTTTGTTTGGTGATAAAGGTAAGGAGGTGGTCACTAATATTGTCAGGGAGTATACCTGTTTTATAGGAGAGGGGATTGTTGTTGGTCAGTATCCAGTCTAGGATCGTTTGTTTGTGGGTGGATTTATGTATTCTCGTAGGGGAGTTAATGGTTTGGTGAAAGTTAAAGAGGCTAAGGTGTGTGGTGGGTTTGGGAGATATGCAGGAGTTCCAGTCGATATTAAAATCACCTAGGATTATGGTTTCCTGGGGGAAGGTGCTAGAAATCCAGCTTAGGATATTTTCCAGGGTGTGGATGTTCTTGCCTGGGGGGATGTAGGAACATATTATGTTTATAGCTTTGGTTTTGTTAATTTGGAGTTTAGTGGAAAGAATTTCAGCATTTCCTGGTGTGGGGGGGAAGGAGTTAATTAAAGCCACCTGAAGTTGGGATTTGAACAGGAGGGCCACTCCTCCACCTTTTTTATTAGGACGGTCTTGTCTTAAGGTACTATAGCCTGGGGGGGTGAATTCATTGTCTTTGGTACTAGGTTTAAGCCAGGTTTCTGTGAGACAGAGGATATCAAAGGCATAAAAATCAATTAAGGCATGGAGTTGAGTGACTTTGTTGTTAATGCTACGAATATTAAGATGAGCAATAGAGAGGAAGTCAGAGGAAAAGGGTGGGTTAGAATAATTGGTAGTTTGTTTTAGAGGGCTTTGATTTTGGAGGGTATTGGGGCCAGGGTTGGGGTGGATATCTCCATATATAAGTAAAAGAGTTTGGGGTGGTTGCAGGGTTTTGTATATTTGACTGGTATTAGAATGAGTCTTTTGGAGGTTGTGAGTTGGTAGTGGTGGGCTTTATGGTAGAGAGGGGGAGGTAGGGACAGGTAGCTAGTATATTAATATGTGATTGTTTGGGTAGGGGAAGTGTAGTTGTAGTATGTTTGGTTAAAGTAGGAGTTTGGTAAAGTTTGAGATTTTCATAGGAGGTAAGGGTGTAGTAGTAAAGTAGGATGTTTAGGAGAAGAAGAGGAAAGAGATATTTAAGGGTTAAGGGCATGTTTTTATAGAGTATGAGGTTAGAGATTATAGGTTTGTAGGGAATAGGAGGGGTGGTTTCAAGAGAGGGTGTGGTTGAAGGAGTGAGGAATTAATTGGTGGATATGTAGGAGAGGTTATAGGTTGCTGTTTAGTTGGGGGTGTGTCTAGGGAAGTATAAAGGTAGGACCCTGGGGTGGGTGGGAATGGGGTAGGGAGGGAGCGGAGTGAGCCAGGGCTAAGCAGGGTAGAAACAAGGAGAGTAGGAGAAGAGCAGGAACAATCAGCAGATTGTGTAGTTGATGAGAGGTGAGTAGGGAAACATATAGTCAGAAGGACAGAGGTGGTAAAATATGTGAGACAGAATAAACAGGGCAATTTATAGTTTACAGAGAGAATCAGTAGTGAGAGAAGTAGTCAGGATTAGTGGTAAGAGACTGCCATCTAGTGGACAAATGGAGAAATGCAGGTTATAACCCACCTGGGCAGTCCCTGGACTGGATAGGCTGAGGGAGATAGGAGCTAATGTAAATCTGGGATCTGGATGTAGAGGAGTGCAGAGATACAATAGAGTAAGGGCTTGGCTGCTGGCTATTCAGGCAGGGGAGCACACTGAACACCTAATTGGGCCAAAAGCAATAAAATACACAAATTAGCAGCAGATGTACATACTTCCTTGAGTCCTTCTGGGATAAGCTGGTTCAGTACATAGACTTTACTTGGTTAAGCAGCAGGATGAACAGCTGGTAAAAATGGTTGGGCCAAGTGTTTAGCAGCAGATGTACATACTTCCTAGAGTCCTTCTGTGATAATTTGATTCAGTACAGATTGATGTACTTGGTTAAGTGGCAGGTTGAACTGCTGGTAACAATGGTTGGGCCAAGTGTCCACCTGGACGTAAACAAAGTGGGTAGTTCAGGATGGGACAGGGCAGTTCCTTGAGTCCTTCTGGGATAAGCTGGTTCAGTACATAGACTTTACTTGGTTAAGCGGCAGGATGAACAGCTGGTAAAAATGGTTGGGCCAAGTGTTTAGCAGCAGATGTACATACTTCCTAGAGTCCTTCTGTGATAATTTGATTCAGTACAGATTGATGTACTTGGTTAAGTGGCAGGTTGAACTGCTGGTAAAAATGGTTGGGCCAAGTGTCCACCTGGACGTAAACAAAGTGGGTAGTTCAGGATGGGACAGGACAGTTCCTTGAGTCCTTCTGGGATAAGCTGGTTCAGTACATAGACTTTACTTGGTTAAGCGGCAGGATGAACAGCTGGTAAAAATGGTTGGGCCAAGTGTTTAGCAGCAGATGTACATACTTCCTAGAGTCCTTCTGTGATAAATTGATTCAGTACAGATTGATGTACTTGGTTAAGTGGCAGGTTGAACTGCTGGTAACAATGGTTGGGCCAAGTGTCCACCTGGACGTAAACAAAGTGGGTAGTTCAGGATGGGACAGGGCAGTATAGGTGTAGACGCTCCGCCAAGAACGCACTGAACACCAACGATAGTATAAATAAATGTAGTAGACCAGTTAAAATTAAACACTGAACACCAACAGTACTATAAAAAAATGTATCATACCAGTTTGAATTAAGAACTTAACACCAACAATAGTATAAATAAACATATTATACCACTTTGAATTATGCACCAAACACCAACAATCCTATTAATAAATGTATTAATACCAGTTAGAATTAAGCACCGAACACCAAAAACCTATAAATCAATGTAGTATACCAGTTAGAATTAAGCACTGAACACCAATGATATTATAAATAAATGTATTATACCAGTTTGAATTAACAATTCTGTAAATAAATGTATTATACCTTTTAGAATTAAGCTCTGAACACCAACAATACAATAACGGACAACCCTCTCCTCCTCCAAACAGGAACAAATATATGTGAGAGATGCAACCATATAGCCAAACTAGAGGCTGAGCTCTCTCATCTCAAAACTGGTATAACCAGTCAGGAGGAGAAGGTAACCTCACACAACACAATTCCAGTATCACATAGTCCCACCACATCAGTGAACCAAACACATAAATTCCCTAAAATATACTCAGAGGCTCTTAATAAAAATCTGCCTAAGCAACAGAGACCTCCAAAGCAGACATCCAAGCAAACGCCACCCCAAAACAAAACACGCACAACACATAGCCCACAAAGTCAGTGTGCCAAGCAGCCACAGCCCAGAATTAAGCACCGAACACCAACAATACTATAAATAAATGTATTAATTCCTGATAGAATTAAACACAGAAAATCAACAATACTATAGCTAAATGCAGAATACCAGTTTGAATTAAGCACTGAATGCCAACAATCCTATCAATAAATGTATTATACCAGTTATAATTAAGCACTGAACATCCACAATACTATAAATAAATGTACTACACCAGTTAGAATGAAGCACAAAACTCCAACAATACTATAAATAAATGAATTATATCAGTTATAATTAAGCACAAAACACCAACAATACTATAAATAAATGTATTATACAATTTAGAATTAAGCACTGAATACCAACAATACTATAATTATATGTATTATACCTGTTAGGATTAAACACCGAGCACCAACAATACTAAAAAGAAATGTGGTATATCAGTTAGAATGAAGCACCGAACCCCAACAATACTATAAATAAATGTATTATACCAGTTAGAATTAAGCACCGAACACCAGCAATACTATAATTAAATATATTATACCAGTTTGAATTAAGCAGCAAACACCAGCAATACTATAAATAAATGTATTATACTAGTTCGAATTAAGCACCGAATACCAACACTACTATAACTAAATGTATTATACCAGTTTGAGTTAAGCACTGAACACCAGCAGTAGTATAAATAACTGTATTAACACCAGTTATAATTAAGCACTGAACACCAACAATAGTATAAATAAATATGTTATACAACTTCGAATAAAGCAGCGAACACCAACAATACTATAAATAAATGTAATAACACCAGTTAGAATTAAGCACAGAACACCAAATACACTATAAATAAATTTAGTATTGCAGTTAGAATTAAGCATTGAACACCAACGGTACTATAAATAAATGTATTATACTAGTTAGAATTACACACCGAAGACCAACAGTACTATAATTAAATGTATTATACCAGTTATAATTAAGCATTGAACACCAACAATACTATAAATAAATTTAGTATATCAGTTCGAATTAAGCCAACACCAACAATACTATAAATAAATGTATTATACCAGTTCGAATTAAGCACTGAACACAAACAATACTATAAATAAATGTAGTATACCAATTTGAATTAAGCACAGAACATTCACAACAGTATAAATAAATGTATTATACCAATTATAATTAAGCACTGAACACCAACAATACTTCATTTGGAATTACACACAAAATGCCAACAATACTATAAAAAAATGTATTATACCTCTTAGAATTAAGCACCGGATACCAACAAAATTATAAATTAATGTATTATACCAGTTAGAATTAAGCACTGGACACCAACGATACTATAAATAAATGTATTATGCCAGTTAGAATTAAGCACGGAACATCAGCAATACTATAAATAAAGGTATTAAGCACTAAACACCAACAATACTATAAATAAATGTATTCTACCAGTTAGTATTAAACACCGAACACCAATGATACTATAAATGAATGTATTATGCCAGTTAGAATTAAGCATGGAACACCAGCAATACTATAAATAAAGGTAGTAAACCAGTTAGAATTAAGCACAGACCACCACCAATACTATAAATAAAGGTATTAAGCACTAAACAACAACAATACTATAAATAAATGTATTCTACCAGTCAGTATTAAACACTGAACACCAATGATACTATAAATGAATGTATTATGCCAGTTAGAATTAAGCACGGAACACCAGCAATACTATAAATAAAGGTAGTAAACCAGTTAGAATTAAGCACAGACCACCACCAATACTATAAATAAATATACTATACTAGTTCGAATAAAGTAGCGAACACCAACAATACTATAAACAAATGTATTATACCAATTAGAATTAAGCACTGATTACCAAAGATTCTATAAATAAATGTAGTAGGCCAGTTCAAATTAAACACTTAACACCAACAATACTCTAAAAAAATTATAATACCAGTTCAAATTAAGCACTGAAAACCAATAGTATAAATAAATGTATTATACTAGTTTGAATTAAGCACTTGGTGTACTATACCACTTCGACTTAAGCACAGAACACCAACAATGCTATAAATAAATGTATTAATACCAGTTAGAATTTAGCACTGAACACCAAAAATACTATAAATAAATGTAGTATACCAGTTAGAATTAAGCACTGAACACCAACGATACTATAAATAAATGGATTATTTGAAATAAGCACTGAACACCGACAATACTATAAATATATGTATTATACGAGCAAGAATTAAGCACTGAATACCAAAAATACTATAAATAAATTTATTATACCAGCTAGAAAAAGCAATAAACACCAACAATAATATAAATAAATATAGTACACCAGTTAGAATTAAGCACCGAATGCCAAAAATCCTATAAATAAATGTAGTATGTCAGTAAAAATTAAGCACTGAACACCAACAATGCTATACATAAATGTATTATACCAGTTATAATTAAGCACTGAACACCAACAATACTAAAGGTAAAGGTATTATACCAGTAAGAATTCAGCACCGAACACCAGCAAAAATACTATAAATAAATATATTATACCAGTTAGAATTAAGCACTGAACACCAACGATACTATAAATATATGTAGTATACCAGTTCAAATTAAGCACCGACACCAACGATACTATAAATAAATGTAGTAGACCAGTTCAAATTAAGTACTGAAGACCAACAATGCTATAAATAAATGTATGATGCCAGTTCAAACTAAGCACTGAAAACCAAATATACTATAAATAAATGTATAATACCAGTTCGAATTAAGCAATTAACACCAACTACAGTATTAAAAAATGTATTATACCACTTTGAATTATGATCTGAACACCAACAATACTATAAATAAATGTATTAATACCAGTTAGAATTAAGCACTGAACACCAAAAATCCTATAAATCAATGTAGTATACCATTAAGAATTAAGCACTGAACACCAAAAATCCTGTAAATCTATGTAGTATACCATTTAGAATTAAGCACTAAACACCAATGATACTATAAATAAATGGTATTATACCAGTTCAAATTAAGCACTGAACACCAACAATACTATAAATAAATGTATTATACCAGTTAGTATTAAACACTGAATACCAATGATACTATAAATGAATGTATTATGCCAGTTAGAATTAAGCACAGAACACCAGCGATACTATAAATAAAGGTAATAAACCAGTTAGAATTAAGCACCGAACACCAACAATACTAAAAATAAATGTATTATACTGGTTGGAATTTAGCACTGAACAACAATGATACTATAGATAAATGTATTATTCCACTTCGAATTAAGCACCGAACACCAACAATACCATAAATAAATTTTTTAATACCAGTTAGAATTAAACACTGAAAACCAAAAATACTATAAATAAATGTAGTATACCAATCAGAAATAAGCACTGAAACCCAACAATACTATAAATAAATGGATTATACCAGTTTGAATTAAGCACTGAACAACAATACTATAGACAAATTTATTATACCAGTTAGAATTAAGCACTGAACATCAACAATACTATAAATAAATATATTATACTTGTTAGAATTAAGCACTGAACACCAACGATACTATAAATAAATGTATTATACCAGTTAGAATTAAGCACAGAACACCAACAATACTATCAATAAACGTAGTATACCAGTTCGAATTAAGCACTGAACACCAACAATACTGTAAATAAATGTAGTATACTGGTAAGAATGAAGCAATAAACACCAACAATACTATAAATAACTGTATTATACCAGTTAGAATTAAGCACTGAACACAATATTATAAATAAATGTATGATACCAGTTATAATTAAGCACTGAACACCAACGATACTATAAATAAATGTATTATACCAGTTAGAATAAAGCACCGAACCCTACAAAACTATAAATAAAAGTATTATACCAATTAGAAATAAGCATTGAAACCCAACGATATTATAAATAAATGGATTATACCAGTTAGAATTAAGCAATGAACACCAACAATACTATAAATATATTATACTGGCTAGAATTAAGCACTGAACACCAACGATACTATAAATAAATGTATTATACTAGTTAGAATTAAGCACAGAATTCAACAATACTATCCATAAATGTTGCATACCAGTTCGAATTAAGCACCGATTTATTAAACCAACTAGAATTAAGCACAGAAAACCAACAATACTATAAATAAATGTACTATACATGTTAGAATTTAACTCAAAACTCCAACAATACTATAAATAAATAAATTAAACCAGTTATAATTAAGCACTGAACACCAACAATACTATAAATAAATGTAATATACCAGTCAGAATTAAGCACCAAACACCATCAGTACTATAAATAAAGGTATTATACCAGTTAGAATTAAGCACAAAACACCAACACTACTATACATAAATGTATTATACCAGTTGTAATTAAGCCATCAACACCAACAACACTATAATTAAATGTATTATACCTATTAGGATTAAGCACTGAACACCAACAATACTAAAAATAAATGTAGTATACCAGTTAGAATTAAGCACCGAATACCTAAAGTGCTATAAATAAAGGTATTATACTAGTTAGAATTAAGCACCGAACACAACCAATATTATTAATAAATGTATTATAATAGTACGAATTAAGCACCGAACACCAACAATACTGTAAATAAATGTAGTATACCGGTTCGAAATAAGTACTGAACACCAACGATACTAAAAATAAATGTATTATACCACTTCGAATTAAGCACCAAACACCAACAATACTATAAATAAATGTATTAATACCAGTTAGAACTAAGCACTGAACACAAAAAATATTATAAATAAATGTAGTATACCAATTAGAATTAAGCACTGAAACCCAACGATACTATAAATAGATGGATTATACCAGTTCGTTTTAAGCACTGAACACCAACAATACTATAAATATATGTATTGCATGAGTTAGAATTAAGCACTAAACATCAACAATACTATAAATAAATGTATTATACCAGTTCGAATTAAGCAAAGAACACCAACAATACTATAAATAAATGTGTTATAAATCTACTGCCAATCATTACTGGACCGGAGTTCAGCTGTGGTGACCCCTAACCGGGAAAAGCCGAAAGACACAACTACAACAACAACCAGTTACAATTAAGCACTGAACACCATTGATACTATAAATAAAAATAGTAGACAAGTTATAATTAAGCACTTAACACCAACAGTACTGTAAGCAAATGTTGTAGACCAGTTCAAATGAATCACTAAACACCAAAGATACTATAAATAAATGTATTATACTAGTTAGAATTAAGCACTGAACACCAACAATACTATGAATGATTGTATTATACCAGTTATAATTAAGCACTGAAGACAAACAATACTATAAACAAATGCAGTATGCCAGTTCAAATTAAGAACTGAACACCAACAATATTATAAATAAATATATTATACCAGTTCGAAATCAGCAATGAACACCAACAATACTATCAATAAATGTATTATACAAGTTAGAATTAAGCACTGAACACCAACAATACTATAAATAAATGTATTATACCAGTTTGAATTAAGCACTTAACACCAACAATAGTATAAATAAATGTATTTTACCACTTAGAACTATGCACCGAACACCAACAATCCTATTAATAAATGTATTAATACCAGTTAGAATTAAGCACTGAACACCAAAAATCCTATAAATCAATACGGAATACCAGTTAAATTAAGCACTGAATGCCAATGACACTATAAATAAATGTATTATACCAGTTTGAATTAACAATACTGTAAAGAAATGTATTATACCTTTAAGAATTAAGCTCTGAAAACCAACAATACTATAAGTAAATGGAGTATAGCAGTTAGAATTAAGCACCGAGCACCAACAACACTATATAAAGAAATGTGTTATAGCCACTAGAATTAAGCACTAAACACCAATGATACTATCAATAAATGTATTACTCCAGTTAGAATTAAGCACGGAACACCAGCGATACTATAAATAAATGTATTACTCCAGTTAGAATTAAGCACGGAACACCAGCGCTACTATAAATAAATGTGATATACCAGTTAGGATTAAGCAGTGAATGCCAACAATACTATAAATAAATGTATTACACCTTTTACAATTAAGCACTGAACTCCAACAATACTATAAATACATGTATTAATACCAGTTAGAATTAAGCACAGAACACCAACAATACTATAAATAAATGTAGTATACCAATTAGAATTAAGCACGAACACCTATACTATAAATAAATTTATCATACCAGTTAGAATTTAGCACCGAACACCAACAATACTATAAATACATGTAGTATAACAGTTAGAATTAAGCACCAAACACTAAAAATACTATATAAATAAATGTATTATACAAGTAAGAATTAAGCACCGAACAGTAACAGTACTATAAATAAAGGAATTCTACCAGTTAGAATTAAGCACCACACACCAACAGTACTATAAATAAATATACTAGTTCAAATAAAGCAGCAAACACCAACAATACTATTAATAAATGTATTATAACAGTTAGAATTAAGCACCAAACACCAACAGTACTATAAATAAATGTAGTGTACTGGTCAAAATGAAGCACTGAACACCAACAATACTATAAATAAAGTTATTATACCAGTTTGAATAAAGCACTGAACACCAAAAATACTATAAATAAATTTATTATACCAGTTAGAATTAAGCACTGAACACCAACGACAATAAAAATAAATGTATTATACCCATTCAAATTAAGCAGTGAACACCAACAATATTATAAATAACTGTATTATACCAGTTCAAATTAAGCATTTAACAGCAACAATATTATAAATAAATGTATTATACCACTTCGAATTAAGCACCGAACACCAACAATACTATGAATACATTTTTAATACCAGTTAGAATTAAGCACTGAAAATCAAAAATACTATAAATGTAGTATACCAATTAGAAATAAGCACAGAAACCCATCGATACTATAAATAAATGCATTATACCAGCTAGAATTAAGCACAGAACACCAACAGTACTATTAATAAACGTAGTATACCAGTTCGAATTAAGCACTGAACACCAACAATACTATAAATAAATTTATTAAAACCAACTAGAATTAAGCACAGAAAGCCAACAATACTATAAATAAATGTATTATACCAGTTTGAATTAAGCACCAAACACCAACAATACTATAAATAAATGTATTAATTCAAGATAGAATTAAACACAGAAAACCAACAATACTATAGCTAAATGTAGAATACCAGTTTGAATTAAGCACTGAATGCCAACAATCCTATCAATAAACATATTATACCAGTTATAATTAAGCACTGAACATCCACAATACTATAAATAAATGTACTACACCAGTTAGAATGAAGCACAAAACTCTAGCAATACTACAAATAAATGAATTATATCAGTTATAATTAAGCACTGAACACCAACAATACTATAAATAAATGTAGTATACCAGTTAGAATTAAGCAGCGAACATCAACAGTACTATAAATAAATGTATTATACCAGTTAGAATTAAGCACAAAACACCAACAATACTGTAAATAAATGTATTATACCAGTTATAATTAAGCACTGAACACCAACAATACTATAATTAAATGTATTATACCTGTTAGGATTAAACACTGAGCACTAACAATACTAAAAAGAAATGTAGTATACCAGTTAGAATGAAGCACCGAACCCCAACAATACTATAAATAAATGTATTATACCAGTTAGAATTAAGCACCGAACACCAGCAATACTATAAATAAATATATTATACCAGTTTGAATTAAGCAGCGAACACCAGCAATACTATAAATACATGTATTATACTAGTTCGAATTAAGTACCGAATACCAACACTACTATAACTAAATGTATTATACCAGGTTGAGTTAAGCACTGAACACCAGCAGAAGTATAAATAACTGTATTAACACCAGTTATAATTAAGCACTGAACACCAACAATAGTAAAAATAAATGTGTTATACAACTTCGAATAAAGCACTGAACACCAACAATACTATAAATAAATGTAATAACACCAGTTAGAATTAAGCACAGAACACCAAAAACACTATAAATAAATTTAGTATAGCAGTTAGAATTAAGCACTGAACACCAACAATACTATAAATAAATGTATTATACCTATTCGAATAAAGCACTGAACACCAACAATACTATAAATAAATGTATTATACCAGTTAGAATTAAGCACCGAAGACCAACAGTACTATAATTAAATGTATTATACCAGTTATAATTAAGCATTGAACACCAGCAATACTATAAATAAATTTAGTATACCAGTTTGAATTAAGCCCTCAACACCAACAATACGATAAATAAATGTATTATACCAGTTTGAATTAAGCAATGAACACAAACAATACTATAAATAAATGTAGTATACCAGGTTGAATTAAGCACAGAACATTCACAACAGTATAAGTAAATGTATTATACCAATTATAATTAAGCACTGAACACCAACAATACTATACATAAATGTTTTATACCAGTTGGAATTACGCACAAAATGCCAACATTACTATAAAAAATGCATTATACCTGTTAGAATTAAGCACTGAGCATCAACAATACTAAAAATAACTGTATACCAGTTAGAATTAAGCACCGAACACCAACGATACCATAAATAAAAGTATTATACCAGTTAGAATTAAGCACTGAACACCAACAAAACTATAAATAAATGTATACCAGTTAGAATTTAAGCACCGAACACCAACGATACTAAAAATAAAGGTATTATACCAGTAAGAATTAAGCAGCAAACACCAACAATTACTAATAAATGTATTACACCAGTTAGAATTAAGCACTGAACACCGATACTATAAATAAATGTAGTATACCAGTTTGAATTAAGCACTGAACACCAACGATACTATAAATAAATGTAGTAGACCAGTTCAAATTAAGCACTGAACACCAACAATACTATAAATAAATTTATTATGCCAGTTCAAACTAAGAACTAAACACCAACAATACTATAAATAAATGTATTATACCAGTTCAAATTAAGCACTTAACACCAACTATAGTACAAATAAATGCATTATACAACTTTGAATTATGCACTGAACACCAACAATATTATGAATAAATGTATTAATCCAGTAAGAATTAAGCACTGAGCACCAAAAATCCTATAAATCAATGTAGTATACCATTTAGAATTACGCACTGAACACCAACAATATTAAAAATAAATGTATTATACCAGTTAGAATTAAGCACTTAACACCAACAATACTAAAAATAAATGTATTATACTGGGTGGAATTTAGCACTGAACACCAACGATACTATAAATAAATGTATTATATCAGTTAGAATTCAGCACTGAACACCAATACTATTAATAAATGTAGTATACCTGTTATAATTAAGCACTGAACATCAACAATACTGTAAATAAATGTATTATACTTGTTAGAATTAAGCACTGAACACCAACAATACTATCAATAAATGTAGTATACCATTTAAAAATAAGCACAGAACACCAACAATACAATAAATACATGTAGAATAGCAGTTAGAATTAAGCACCGAACACCAAAAACAGTATATAAATAAATGTATTATACCAGTTAGAATTAAGCACTGAACACCAACAATGCAATAAATAAATGTATTCTCACAGTTAAAATTCAGCACTGAACACCAACGATACTATAAATAAATATATTATACTAGTTCGAATTAAGCCACGAACACCAACAATACTATTAATAAATATATTATACCAATTCAAATTAAGCACTGAACACCAACAATAATATAAATAAATGTATTATACCAGTTCAAATTAAGCACTTAACCCCAACGATATTACAAATAAATGTATTATACCAGTTTGAATTAACAATTCTGTAAATAAATGTATTATACCTTTTAGAATTAAGCTCTGAACACCAACAATACAATAATGGACAACCCTCTCCTCCTCCAAACAGGATCAAATATATGTGAGAGATGCAACCATATAGCCAAACTAGAGGTTGAGCTCTCTCATCTCAAAACTGGTATAACCAGTCAGGAGGAGAAGGTAACCTCACACAACACAATTCCAGAATCACATAGTCCCACCACATCAGTGAACCAAACACATAAATTCCCTAAAACATTTATTTATTTATTTTATTTTATTTTACATTTGTTAACCGGGAAATTCCGACTGGACCAGGTCCATTTTCAGCGGAGGCCCGGGGAGAAAAGCTCCAACATCAAGTTAAACAAATACAGTACATCCAGCATAATACACAAAACAGGTTACATCATGTATGTTGAGCATAGTAATATAACAAAAAATCTGCCTAAGCAACAGAGACCTCCAAAGCAGACATCCAAGCAAACGCCACCCCAAAACAAAACACGCACAACACATAGCCCACAAAGTCAGTGTGCCAAGCAGCCACAGCCCAGAATTAAGCACCGAACACCAACAATACTATAAATAAATGTATTAATTCCAGATAGAATTAAACACAGAAAACCAACAATACTATAGCTAAATGTAGAATACCAGTTTGAATTAAGCACTGAATGCCAACAATCCTATCAATAAATGTATTATACCAGTTATAATTAAGCACTGAACATCCACAATACTATAAATAAATGTACTACACCAGTTAGAATGAAGCACAAAACTCCAGCAATACTATAAATAAATGAATTATATCAGTTATAATTAAGCACTGAACACCAACAATACTATAAATAAATGTATTATACCAGTTAGAATTAAGCACAAAACACCAACAATACTATAAATAAATGTATTATACAAGTTAGAATTAAGCACTGAATACCAACAATACTATAATTATATGTATTATACCTGTTAGTATTAAACACTGAGCACCAACAATACTAAAAAGAAATGTAGTATACCAGTTAGAATGAAGCACCGAACCCCAACAATACTATAAATAAATGTATTATACCAGTTAGAAGTAGGCACCAAACACCAACATTACTATAAATAAAGGTATTATACCAGTTAGAATTAAGCACCGAACACCAGCAATACTATAATTAAATATATTATACTAGTTTGAATTAAGCAGCAAACACCAGCAATACTATAAATAAATGTATTATACTAGTTAGAATTAAGCACCGAATACCAACACTACTATAACTAAATGTATTATACCAGTTTGAGTTAAGCACTGAACACCAGCAGTAGTATAAATAACTGTATTAACACCAGTTATAATTAAGCACTGAACAACAACAATAGTATAAATAAATATGTTATACAACTTCGAATAAAGCACCGAACACCAACAATACTATAAATAAATGTAATAAAACCAGTTAGAATTAAGCACAGAACACCAAATACACTATAAATAAATTTAGTATAGCAGTTAGAATTAAGCATTGAACACCAACGGTACTATAAATAAATGTATTATACTAGTTAGAATTACGCAGCGAAGACCAACAGTACTATAATTAAATGTATTATACCAGTTATAATTAAGCATTGAAGACCAACAATACTATAAATAAATTTAGTATACCAGTTCGAATTAAGCCAACACCAACAATACTATAAATAAATGTATTATACCAGTTCGAATTAAGCACTGAACACAAACAATACTATAAATAAATGTATTATACCAATTATAATTAAGCACTGAACACCAACAATACTCCATTTGGAATTACGCACAAAATGCCAACAATACTATAAAAAATGTATTATACCTGTTAGAATTAAGCACTGAGCATCAACAATACTATAAACAAATATATTATACCTCTTAGAATTAAGCACCGAATACCAACAAAATTATAAATGAATGTATTATACCAGTTAGAATTAAGCACTGAACACCAACAATACGATAAATAAATGTATTATACCAGTTAGTATTAAGCACTGGACACCAACGATACTATAAATAAATGTATTATGCCAGTTAGAATTAAGCACGGAACACCAGCAATACTATAAATAAAGATATTAAGCACTAAACACCAACAATACTATAAATAAATGTATTCTACCAGTTAGTATTAAACACTGAACACCAATGATACTATAAATGAATGTATTATGCCAGTTAGAATTAAACACGGAACACCAGCAATACTATAAATAAAGGTAGTAAACCAGTTAGAATTAAGCACAGACCACCACCAATACTATAAATAAATATACTATACTAGTTCGAATAAAGTAGCGAACACCAACAATACTATAAACAAATGTATTATACCAATTAGAATTAAGCACTGATTACCAAAGATTCTATAAATAAATGTAGTAGACCAGTTCAAATTAAACACTTAACACCAACAATACTCTAAAAAAAATTATAATACCAGTTCAAATTAAGCACTGAAAACCAATAGTATAAATAAATGTATTATACTAGTTTGAATTGAGCACTTGGTGTACTATACCACTTCGACTTAAGCACAGAACACCAACAATGCTATAAATAAATGTATTAATACCAGTTAGAATTTAGCACTGAACACCAAAAATACTATAAATAAATGTAGTATACCAGTTATAATTAAGCACTGAACACCAACAATACTAAAGGTAAAGGTATTATACCAGTAAGAATTCAGCACCGAACACCAGCAAACCTACTATAAATAAATATATTATACCAGTTAGAATTAAGCACTAAACACCAACAATACTATAAATATATGTAGTATACCAGTTCGAATTAAGCACCGACATCAATGATACTATAAATAAATGTAGTAGACCAGTTCAAATTAAGTACTGAAGACCAACAATGCTATAAATAAATGTATGATGCCAGTTCAAACTAAGCACTGAAAACCAAATATACTATAAATAAATGTATAATACCAGTTCGAATTAAGCAATTAACACCAACTACAGTATTAATAAATGCATTATACCACTTTGGATTATGCAGTGAACACCAACAATACTATAAATAAATGTATTAATACCAGTTAGAATTAAGCACTGAACACCAAAAATCCTATAAATCAATGTAGTATACTATTAAGAATTAAGCACTGAACACCAAAAATCCTGTAAATCTATGTAGTATACCATTTAGAATTAAGCACTAAACACCAATGATACTATAAATAAAGGTATTATACCAGTTCAAATTAAGCACTGAACACCAACAATACTATAAATAAATGTATTATACCAGTTAGTATTAAACACTGAATACCAATGATACTATAAATGAATGTATTATGCCAGTTAGAATTAAGCACATAACACCAGCGATACTATAAATAAAGGTAATAAACCAGTTAGAATTAAGCACCAAACACCAACAATACTAAAAATAAATGTATTATACTGGTTGGAATTTAGCACTGAGCAACAATGATACTATAGTATTATACCACTTCGAATTAAGCACCGAACACCAACAATACCATAAATAAATTTTTTAATACCAGTTAGAATTAAGCACTGAAAACCAAAAATACTATAAATAAATGTAGTATACCAATCAGAAATAAGCACTGAAACCCAACAATACTATAAATAAATGGATTATACCAGTTTGAATTAAGCACTGAACAACAATACTATAGACAAATTTATTGTACCAGTTTGAATTAAGCACTGAACACCAACAATACTATAAATAAATATATTATACTTGTTAGAATTAAGCACTGAACACCAACAATACTATAAATAAATGTAGTATACTGGTGAGAATGAAGTAATGAACACCAACAATACTATAAATAACTGTATTATACCAGTTAGAATTAAGCACTGAACACAATATTATAAATAAATGTATTATACCAGTTATAATTAAGCACTGAACACCAACAGTACTATAAATAAATGTATTATACCAGTTAGAATAAAGCACCGAACCCTACAAAACTTTAAATAAATGTATTATACCAATTAGAAATAAGCATGGAAACCCAACGATATTATAAATAAATGGATTATACCAGTTCGAATTAAGCACTGAACAACAACAGTACTATAGATAAATTTATTACACCAGTTAGAATTAAGCAATGAACACCAACAATACTATAAATATATTATACTGGCTAGAATTAAGCACTGAACACCAACGATACTATAAATAAATGTATTATACTAGTTAGAATTAAGCACAGAATACAACAATACTATCCATAAATGTAGCATACCAGTTCGAATTAAGCACTGAACCCAACAATAC
Organism: Protopterus annectens; assembly: GCF_019279795.1. Classification (NCBI taxonomy): domain Eukaryota; kingdom Metazoa; phylum Chordata; order Ceratodontiformes; family Protopteridae; genus Protopterus; species Protopterus annectens. Next base: position 646,824,494 of record NC_056736.1, read on the forward strand.
TATAAATACATTTATTAAACCAACTAGAATTAAGCACAGAAAACCAACAATACTATAAATAAATGTACTATACATGTTAGAATTTAACTCAAAACTCCAACAATACTATAAATAAATAAATTATACCAGTTATAATTAAGCACTGAACACCAACAATACTATAAATAAATGTAATATACTAGTCAGAATTAAGCACCCAACACCATCAGTACTATAAATAAAGGTATTATACCAGTTAGAATTAAGCACAAAACACCAACACTACTATACATAAATGTATTATACCAGTTGTAATTAAGCCATCAACACCAACAACACTATAATTAAATGTGTTATACCTGTTAGGATTAAGCACTGAACACCAACAATACTAAAAATAAATGTAGTATACCAGTTAGAATTAAGCACCGAATACCTAAAGTGCTATAAATAAAGGTATTATACTAGTTAGAATTAAGCACCGAACACCAACAATACTATTAATAAATGTATTATAATAGTACGAATTAAGCACCGGACACCAACAATACTGTAAATAAATGTAGTATACCGATTCAAAATAAGTACTGAACACCAACGATACTAAAAATAAATGTATTGTACCACTTCGAATTAAGCACCAAACACCAACAATACTATAAATAAATGTATTAATACCAGTTAGAACTAAGCACTGAACACAAAAAATACTATAAATAAATGTAGTATACCAATTAGAATTAAGCACTGAAACCCAACGATACTATAAATAGATGGATTATACCAGTTCGTTTTAAGCACTGAACACCAACAATACTATAAATATATGTATTGCACGAGTTAGAATTAAGCACTAAACACCAACAATACTATAAATAAATGTGTTATAAATCTACTGCCAATCATTAGTGGACCGGAGTTCCGCTGTGGTGACCCCTAACCGGGAAAAGCCGAAAGACACAACAACAACAACAACCAGTTACAATTAAGCACTGAACACCATTGATACTATAAATAAAAATAGTAGACAAGTTATAATTAAGCACTTAACACCAACAGTACTGTAAGCAAATGTTGTATACCAGTTCAAATGAATCACTAAACACCAAAGATACTATAAATAAATGTATTATACTAGTTAGAATTAAGCACTGAACACCAACAATACTATGAATGACTGTATTATACCAGTTATAATTAAGCACTGAAGACATACAATACTATAAACAAATGCAGTATACCAGTTCAAATTAAGAACTGAACACCAACAATATTATAAATAAATATATTATACCAGTTCGAAATCAGCAATGAACACCAACAATACTATCAATAAATATATTATACACGTTAGAATTAAGCACTGAACACCAACAATACTGTAAATAAATGTATTATACCAGTTTGAATTAAGCACTTGACACCAACAATAGTATAAATAAATGTATTTTACCACTTCGAATTATGCACCGAACACCAACAATCCTATTAATAAATGTATTAATACCAGTTAGAATTAAGCACTGAACACCAAAAATCCTATAAATCAATACGGAATACCAGTTAAATTAAGCACTGAATGCCAATGACACTATAAATAAATGTATTATACCAGTTTGAATTAACAATACTGTAAAGAAATGTATTATACCTTTAAGAATTAAGATCTGAAAACCAACAATACTATAAGTAAATGGAGTATAGCAGTTAGAATTAAGCACCGAGCACCAACAACACTATATAAAGAAATGTATTATAGCCACTAGAATTAAGCACTAAACACCAATGATACTATCAATAAATGTATTACTCCAGTTAGAATTAAGCACGGAACACCAGTGATACTATAAATAAATGTATTACTCCAGTTAGAATTAAGCATGGAACACCAGCGCTACTATAAATAAATGTGTTATACCAGTTAGGATTAAGCAGTGAATGCCAACAATCTTCTTCTTCTTCTTTCGGCTTTTTCCTGGTTAGGGGTCGCCACAGTGGATCATCTTGTCCGCACATTAATTGGCAGTGGAGTTTTACGTTGTCGAGTTGCCAGCCCGGCGCCCAACCTTCCACAGAAGGCACACTCACACGCACACCTAGGGCCAATTTAGAGTGTCCAATCCACCTGCAGCATGTCTTTGGGATGTGGGAGGAAACCAGAGGAAACCCACGCGACCACAGGGAGGACATGCAGACTCCGCACAGAAGGCACCTCAGCCGAGGATCGAACCGGAGAACCTCTTGCTGTGAGGCAGCAATGCTAACCACTGCACCACCGTGGCCGCCCTCAGTGAATGCCAACAATACTATAAATAAATGTATTACACCTTTTACAATTAAGCACTGAACTAAATACATGTATTAATACCAGTTAGAATTAAGCACTGAACACCAAAAATACTATAAATAAATGTAGTATACCAATTAGAATTAAGCACGAACACCTATACTATAAATAAATTTATCATACCAGTTAGAATTTAGCACCGAACACCAACAATACTATAAATAAATGTAGTATAGCGGTTAGAATGAAGCACTGAACACCAAGGGATGGTTTGCACCTGTCAACCCTTGGCTTTCGGATATTGGCAAAGGCTCTTGCTACCCCCATAGTGCCTTTTTTATGGCAAGGCTCAAAAGACAAACCCACCTCCATAGGTATCACAAGGGATAAGAAACTAAGAGTAATTCTACTCAATGCCAGAAGTCTAAACCTCAAGATGCATGCACTCAAAACTCTCCTTAAGATGGAAAACATCGATATCTGTGCAGTAACAGAAACCTGGTTCAAGGCTCCCGAGAGCACCCCAGGACTACCAGGTTATAGCTCATACCATGCTTTTTGGCCCCAAAACTTGGACCAAACCACAAAAGGAGGGGGAGTGTAAATATTCGTCAAAGATACCCACACCTCCAGGTTGGTGGCACAGCACAGAGTATCAGAGACTATCCATGTGCAACTAACAGTGGGTAAAACTGCCTTCCAGTTTATAGCCTGCTACAGACCACCCTCCCAAACCCAGGAACCCCACTCAGCCTTCCTGAGAACACTGGAAAATATGAAGGTCTCTCCAGACACCATTATATTGGGCAACTTCAACTACCCAAACATAGACTGGGAGGATTACTCTAGCTCCAACACCCTAGCCCAAAGGTTCCTAGAATTTATAAACTCAAATGCTATGGAACAACTTGTTACCACTCCCACAAGAGGGGAAAACATACTGGACCTGATCATCACCAACATGGGGACTCTATGCTCTAGACCAGAAGTGTATCCCTCACTGGTAAGATCAGACCATAAACTAATCTCTCTGGATATTCACATCCCGACCCCACCCCCTGCCCTGAAAACCACAGTGAAAAACTTCTCTAAAGCAAATTTCACACTCCTCAAAACTGAAGTGGAATCCTTCAAAGCCCCCGGGCCTGTGGAAAATACGGCCCAGACCACAGAATCCTTTATAAACACATTCTATGAACACCTTCAGGAAAGCATGGATCATGCAATCCCAAATAAAACCAAGACCCAATCCTCCAAAGGCAGACGTCCTGTCTGGTGGACTCCAGCCATAAACAAACTATACAATAGAAGGAGGAAGCTACTACATGATAGAGCAAAATCCCAAAAAGGGAAGGCATCTCTGATCAGTATTAGCAAAAAACTACGGGCACTCATAAAATCGTCTAAGGCCAGCTTTGAGAGAAAAATTGCACAGGACACTAAGGATAACCACAAGGCTTTCTTTAGTTATATTAGGAACCTGGGTGGGAATTCCCAGATATGCTTAGAATTGGTCCAAAATGACAAAAAATACACCAAACCCACAGACATTGCCAACATCCTAGCTGACAGGTTCAGCGCAAACTTCTCCCCCCCTCCCAACCAAAAGGGCAAATATCTATCCCAGCAGAGTGCTGCCCCCCTGACATCTCAGATGCACAGGTAAGAGCTGCCCTCTCAAAAGCAAAAAACACAGCATCAATGGGATCAGACGGTGTCCCGGGCTGCGTCCTACATGAACTCCAAGAAGAGCTAAACCCAAACATAAAACTACTGTTCAATCTCAGCCTTACTACAGGATATGTACCCAGAGAGTGGCGTACAGCAGCAGTGGTCCCTCTCCACAAAGGTGGTGCCTCAACAGATCCTGGAAACTATTGCCCCATAAGCCTGACTAGCTTGGTCTGCAAAGCTATGGAAAGGATCATCATGGACCTCATACATAAAGATATTGGGGACCTACAGACACTGGATCCTACCCAGTTCGGCTTTGTTAAGGGCAGATAACCTGGTTGATTTCTTTGAAACAGTCACCAAGGCCATTGACGAGGGGAAGGTGGTCCACACAGCCTACCTGGACCTCGCAAAAACCTTCGATACAATACCCCACTCGGGCATTATAGATAAGCTCACCAGCTTAAATATAAACCCCTATGTCACTAGATGGGTTGCAAACTGGCTCATGGACAGAACCCACATGGTTAGAATTGCTGGAGCCATGTCAGACTCCAAACCAGTTACAAGTGGCATCCCACAAGGCTCAGTCCTGGGACCTCTCTTGTTCGGTATATATTTCTCAGAGGTACAGGCCAACACGGAAGGACTGTGGCTGACCAAGTTCACAGATGAATGCAAACTGGGTGCCATAATCGACTCTCCAGCTGATGCAAGCATCCTCCAAAAGGGCCTCATAGAAACAGACAACTGGTGCCAGAGCCATGGCCTCAAGCTAAATGCCAAAAAGTGTAAAGTCATCCCCTTTGGCAAAAACAAAGTGCCCACAAATTACCACATAGGTGGTAATCCATTAAGTACAGAAGAAGTAATTAGGGACCTTGGGACCCAAGTTGATAGCAATCTCTCATTTGACAACCACGTGGCCAAAGTGGTTAGAAGAACATTTTATATAGCCCACCTAATCATGAAGGGATTCACATCTAGATCAGGGGAGGTCATTGTGCCTCTTTACTCATCCCTCATCAGGCCCATAATTGAGTACAATGCCCCTTTTGGGATGTACCTTAAAGACCCCAAAAGTACCTCACCAAGAGGATCAAAGGGATCAAACAGATGCCATATGCTGCCTGGTTAAAGAAACTCCAGCTCTACTCAGTGGCATACCGCCTGCTCAGAGGCGATCTGTGCCTGACGTATAAAGCCATGGCCAACCCAGAATTAATGGACATGCTGCACCTCAGAAAATCCAAATCCCATCGAGCTACGCACTCGAGAGACTTGAACCTCAGCACTGAAATAAATAGGACATGCTGGAGGGACAGATTCATAACCCAGAGGCTCCCTTCACTCTGAAATAAAATCCCAGTCCAGGTTAGGCAGAGTCCCTCATTGACTCTCTTCAAGAGGAATCTTGATGAGTGGATGGGAGATTGTAGGTTTACCCCGGGTATCACTTCTGTGTCACTGTTAGACAAAGGCACAGTATACTAACCTCGAAAAAGGGCATAGCAAAATTAATTTAAAATGGGTGGCGAAAGCCAAACACACTCTGGCTAGGCTTATAAATGCCCTAGGGCAGATAGCCTAGTGTGAACCTATGAACCTATGAACAATACTATTAATAACTGTATTATACCAGTTATATTTAGGCACTGAACACAACAATATTATAAATAAATGTATTATACCAGTTATAATTAAGTACTCAACACCAACAACAGTATAAATAAATGTAGTATACCTATTAGAGTTAAGCACTGAACATCAACAATACTATAAATAAATGTACTATATCAGTTAGAGTTAAGAAGAAAACTCCAACAATACTATAAATAAATACATTATACTAGTTATAATTAAGCACTGAGCACCAACAATACTAAAAATAAATGTAGTATACCAGTTAGAATTAAACACTGAACACCAACAATACTATAAACAAATGTAGTATACCAGTTAGAATAAATCACCGAACCCAAACAATACTATAAATAGTTATATTATACCAGTTATAATTAAGCACCGAACACCAACACTACTATAAATAAATGTATTAATACCAGTTAGAATTTAGCACTGTTTACCAACAATACTATAAATAAATGTAGTATAGTGGTTAGAATTAAGCACTAAACACAAACATTACTATAAATAAAGGTATCATAACACTTCGAATTAAGCACCGTTTACCAACAATACTATAAATAAATGTAGTATAGTGGTTAGAATTAAGCACTAAACACAAACATTACTATAAATAAAGGTATCATAACACTTCAAATTAAGCACCGAACACCAATGATACTATAAATAAATGTATTATACCAGTTCAAATTAAGCACAGAACACCAACAATACTATAAATAAATATATTATACCAGTTAAAATTAAGCACTGAACACCATTGATACTATAAATAAATGCAGTAGACCAGCTATAATTAAGCACTGAACACCAACAATACTATAAATAAATGTATTATACCAGTTATAATTAAGCACTGAACACCAACAATACTATAAATAAATGTAGTATACCAGTTCAAATTAAGCACTGAAAACCAACAGTACTATAAATAAAGGTATTATACCAGATATAATTAAGCACCAAACACCAACAATGCTTTAAATAAAGCTATTATACCACCAGTTAGAATTAGGTACCGAACACCAGCAATACTATAAATAAAAATATTATACCAGTTTGAATTAAGCAGCGGGCACCAACAATATAATAAATGTATTATACTAGTTCGAATTAAGCACTGAATGCCAACACTACTATAAATAAATGTATTATACCACTTAGAATTAAGCACTGAACACCAGCAATAGTTTAAATAAGTTAGAAATAAGCAATGAACACCAACAATAGTATTAATAAATGTGTTATACAACTTCGAATAAAGCACTGAACACCAACAATACTATAAATAAATTATTATACCAGTTAGACATAAGCACTGAACACCAACAATACTATAAATAAATTTAGTATACCAGTTCAAATTAAGCCCTAAACACCAACAATACTATAAAAAATGTATTATACCAGTTCGAATTATCACCAAACACCAAAAGTACTATAAATAAATATATTATACCTGTTAAAATTAAACACTGAGCACCTACAATGCTATAAATAAATGTAGTACACTAGTTAGAATTAAGCACTGAACACTGGGCCATTTCTAGCTCTTTGAAGTTCCCTGCATAAAAACCCGCTTTAGCATGGCTTTGTGCAATTGTACGCATAGCACAGCATCGGGCAGCACCGCTTAATCAGGTTTAGACTATTCCCCGTTCCACAAAGTCTGCTTTTCACTTTTTCCCTTAGAACTGCTCTATCTCTCAAATTAAACACCCTATTCTAAAGCTAAGGCCCTGCACTTACCCAAATAAGCAATCTTACAATTTAGCATTATTAAACTAAAAGCACTACAGCCTATACTCTCTATGATTACCTTGTCACCTATTGGTCCTTTTTTGACTCCGTGATAAAAGGAGTTCCCTATACTACTCTAGCATGTCCAAAGGTCAGTTAATGGTTTCCTCTACAGTCCAGCTGGTGAATCTGGGAATCTTGAGGCAATGTTAGAACTGTCTCATGTACATGGACAACCCTCTCCTCCTCCAAACAGGTTCAAATATATGTGAGAGATGCAACCATACAGCCAAACTGGAGGCTGAGCTCTCTCAACTCAGAACTGGTGTAACCAGTCAACTCACACAGCACAAATCCAGTCTCACATAGTCCTACCACAACAACAAACCAAACACATAAACACACAAAAACATACTCGGAGGCTCTAAATAAAAATCTGCCTAAGCAACAGAGACCTCCAAAGCAGACATCCAAGCAAACGCTACCCCAAAACAAAACAAGTGCAACACATAGCTCACAAAGTCAGTGTGCGTTACAGCCCTTAAGGCTAAATAACACACCTGATGCACTCATAATAGGTGATTCTATAGTCAGACACACTGACGTCCCACTGACCAGGCTGAACAAAGAGAAGGTCACAGTGAGCTGCCTGTCGGGCGCTAGGATCCGCCGCATAACACAAGCACTCAGGTCACTCCAAACTCCAAAGCAAGTACAAATATGACTCCGTCATTGTACATGCTGGTGTGAATGACCTGAAACATACCTCCCTTGAATACATGAAAAGAGACAGAGAAGCTCTCTCATCATGTAGCCCAGGCCAGTATGACTCTGACCTTGAGCAGCATCTTAACCTCACCTAGAATAATGCCACAGTATAAAGACAAAATGATCAATTTCAACAATTGGCTAAAATTTTGGTGTAATTCAAAGGGGATCCAGTGTCTGTCAGCCTGGGATGACATGCTCGACAAGCCACGTTGCTTCATTAGGGACGGTTTGCACTTGTCACCCCTGGGCTTTCGGATACTGGAAAAGGCTCTTGCCACCCCCATAGTGCCTTTTTTAGGCAAGGCTCAAAAGACAAACCCACCTCCACAGACAACACAATGAATAAGAAACTAAGGGTAATGCTGCTAAATTCCAGAAGTCTAAATCTCAAGATGCACACACTCAAAGCCCTCCTCAGTATGGAGAACATCGATATCTGTGCAGTGACAGAAACCTGGTTCAAGGCTCCAGAGAGCACCCCAGCACTACCAGGTTATACCTCATATCATGCTTTTCAGCCCCAAAACTCGGACTGAACCACAAAAGGAGGGGGAGTATCCATATTCATCAAAGATACCCACACCTCCAGGTTAGTGGCGTTGCACGAAGCATCAGAGACCATCCATGTGCAACTAACAGTGGGCAAAATTATAGCATGCTACAGACCACCCTCTCAAAATCAGGAATCCCACTCGGCTTTCCTGAAAACACTGGAGAACATGAAGATCTCTCCAAACACCATTATATTGGGTGACTTCAACTACCCAAACATAGACTGGGAGCATTACTCAAGCCCCAACACCCTAGCCCAAAGGTTCCTGGAATTTATAAACTCAAATGCTATGGAGCAACTAGTCACCACTCCCACAAGAGGGGAAAACATACTTGACCTGATCATTACCAACATGGGGACTCTATGCTCCATACCAGAAGTATACCCCTCATCGGTGAGATCAGACCATAAATCAATCTCACTGGATATCCACAACCCGACCCCACCCCCAGCCCAGAAAACCACATTGGAAAACTTTTCAAAAGCGAACTTCACACTTCTCCAAACCGAAGTGGAATCCTTCAAGGTCCCTGGGCCAGTGGAAACTATGGCCTAAACTGCAGAATCCTATATAAACACATTCTATGGACACCTCCAGGAATGCATGGATCATGCTATTCCAAACAAAACCAAGACCCAATCATCCAAAGGCAGGCATCCAGTCTGGTGGACCCCAGCCATAAATAAGCTGTACAACAGAAGGAGGAAGCTACTACATGATAGAGCAAAACCCCTAAAAGGGAAGGCATCTCTGATCAGTACTAGCAAAAAACTACGATCCCTCAAAATCCTCCAAGGCCAGCTTCGATAGAAAAATTGCACAGGACACCAAAGATAATCACAAGGCTTTTTTTAGCTATGTTAGGAACCTGGGATGCAACCCCCAGATATGCTCAGAGTCGGTCCAAAATGACAAAAAATACACTGAACCCACAGACATTGTCAACATCCTGGCAGACAGGTTTAGTGCAAACCCCCCCCCCCCCAAAAGAGCAAATATTTATCCCAGCAGAGTGCTTCCTCCCTAACATCTCAGATGCTCAGGTGAAAGCCACCCTCTCCAAAGCAAAAAACACTGCTTCAATGGGACCAGACGGTGTCCCGGGTTGCGTTCTACATGAACTCCAAGAAGAACTAAACCCTCACGTAAAACTGCTGTACAATCTCAGCCTTACTACAGGATATGTACCCAAAGAATGGAGAACAGCAACAGTGGTCCCACTCCACAAAGGTGGTGCCTCTACAGACCCTGGAAACTATTGCCCCATAAGCCTGACTAACCTAGTCTGCAAGGCTATGGAGAGGATCATCATGGAACTCATAAACAAAGACATTGGGGACCTGCAGACACTGGATCCTACCCAATTCGGCTTTGTCAAGGGCAGATCCTGCCTCTTGAACCTGGTCAACTTCTTTGAAACAGTCACCAATGCCATAGATGAAGGGAAGGTAGTCCACATAGCCTACCTGGACCTTGCAAAAGCATTTGACACAATACCCCCACTCGGGCATCATAGATAAGCTATACAGCTTAAATATAAACCCCTATGTCACAAGATGGGTTGCAAACTGGCACAAAGACAGATCCCACAGAGTCAGAATTGCTGGAGCCATGTCAGACTCGAAACCGGTGTCGCACAAGGCTCAGTCCTGGGACCACTCTTGTTCGGTATATATTTTTCTGAGGTTCAGGCTAACACGGGAGGACTGTGGCTGACCAAGTTCACAGATGACTGCAAACTGGGTGCCATAATTGACTCTCCAGCTGACATGAGCATCCTTCAAAAAGGTCTCACAGAGACAGAAAACTGGTGCCAGAGCCATGGCCTAAAGCAAAATGCCAAAAAGCGTATAGTCATACCCTTTGGCAAAAACAAAGTACCAACAAAGTACCACATAGGTGGCAACCCATTAAGTACGGAGGAAGTAATTAGGGACCTGGGGACCCAAGTTGATAGTAACCTCTCCTTCGACAACCACATTGCCAAAGTGGTTAGAAAGACCTTCTATATAGCCCACCTTATCATGAAAGGATCCACATCTAGATCAGGGGAGGTCATCGTGCCCCTTTATTCATCCCTCATCAGGCCCATAATAGAATACAATGCGCCATTTGGGATGTACCTTACCTGACACCTGCAGCAACTGGAAAGACCCCAAAAGTACCTCAAAGAGGATCAAGGGACTCATACAGATGCCATATGCTGCTCGGTTAAAGAAACTTCAGCGCTAGTCAGTTGCATACCGCCTGCTTCGAGGCAATCTATGCCTGACATATAAAGCTATGTCCAACCCAGAATTAATGGACATGCTACACCTCAGAAAATCCAAATCCCTTAGAGCCACGCACTCAAGGGACTTGAACCTCAGCACAGAAATGAATAGGACATGCTGGAGGGACAGATTCATAACCCAGAGGGTCCCTTCGCTCTGGAATAGAATCCCAGTCCATGTTAGGCAAAGCCCCTCACTGACTCTCTTCAAGAGGAATCTTGACGAGTGGATGGGGGATCGTAGGTTTACCCCGGGGATTACTTCTGTGTCACTACTAGTCAGAGGCACAGTAAACTAACCTTAGAAAGGGCACAGTAAACTCAGATCAAAGGGTGGCGAAAGCCAAACACAGTCTGGCTAGGCTTATAAATGCCCCAGGGCAGATAGCCTAGTATGAACCTATGAACACCAACAATACTATAAATAAATGTATTATACCAGTTGGAATTATGCACTAAACACCAACAATACTATAAATAAATGCATTATACCCATTAGAATTAAGCACCAAAAACCAACACTACTATAAATAAATGCATTGTACCAGTTAGAATAAAGCACTGAACACCAACAATAATTTAAATAAATGTATTAACACAAGTTAGAATAAAGCACTGAACACTAAAAATACTATAAGTAAATATACTATACCACTTAGAATTAAGCACTGAACACCAATTATACTATAAATAAATGTATTATACAAGTTAGAATTATTAATCACTGAACACCAACAATACTATAAATAAATGTAGTATGCCATTTAGAATTAAGCACCGAAAACCAACAATACTATAAATAAGTATATAGCAGTTAGAATTAAGCACCGAACACCAACACTTTATAAATAAATGTATTATACCAGTTAGAATTAAGCACCGAACACCAACAACACAATAAATAAATGTATTATACCAGTTAGAATTAAGCACCAAACACCAACAATACTATAAAAAAAGGTATTATACCAGTTTGAATTAAGCACCGAACACCAACACTACTATAAATAAATATATTATACTAGTTCGAATTAAGAGGCAATCACCAACAATACTATAAATAAATGTATTATACCAGTTTGAATTAAGCACAAAACACCAACAATACTATAAATAAATGTATTATACCAGTTTGAAATAAGCACAAAACACCAATGATACAATAAATAAATGTAGTAGACCAGTTCAAATTAAACACTGAACACCCACAATACTGTAAATAAATGTATTATACCAGTTCAAATTAAGCACTGAATACCAACAATACTATAAATAAATTTGTTATACCAGTAAGAATAAAGCAACAAACACCAACAATACTATAAATAAATGTATTAATACCAGATGGAATTAAGCAATGAACACAACAATACTATGAATAAATGTAACATACCAGTTAGAATTAAGCACTAAACACCAAAGATACTATAAATAAATGTATTATACCAGTTAGAATTAAGCCCTGAACACCAACAATACTATAAATTTATTATACCACTTAGAATTAAGCACTGAAAACTAACAATACTACAAATAAATGTATTAATACCAGTTAGAATTAAGCACTGACCACCAAAAATACTATAAATAAATGTAGTACACCAGTTAGAATTAAGCACTGAACACCAACGCTACTATAAATAAATGTATTATACCAGTTCGAATTAAGCACTGAACACCAACAATACTATCAATAAATGTATTATACGAGTTTGAATTAAGCTCCGAACGCCAACAATACTATTAATAAATGTAGTATACCAGTTAGAATTAAGCACTGACCACCAAAAATACTATAAATAAATGTAGTACACCAGTTAGAATTAAGCACTGAACACCAACGCTACTATAAATAAATGTAGTATACTGGTTACAGTTAAGCACTGAACACCAACAATACTATAAATAAATGTATTATACCTGTTAGACTTAAGCACCAAACACCAACAATACTATAAATAAAGGTATTATGCCAGTTAGAATTAAGCACTGAACACCAACAATAGTATACATAAATGTATTATACCTTAGACTTAAGCACCAAACACCAACAATACTATAAATAAAGGTATTATACCAGTTAGAATTAAGCACCGAACACCAGCAGTACTATAAATAAAGGTTTTATACCAGTTAGAATTAAGCACTGAACATCAACAATACTATAAAAAATATAGTATACCAGTTCGAAAAAAGCACTGAACACCAATTATACTATAAATAAATGTAGTAGACTAATTCAAATTAAGCACTGAACACCAACAATCCTAGAAATAAATGTATTATACCAGTTTGAATTAAGCACCGAACACCAACAATACTATAAATAAATGCAGTACAGCAGTTAGAATTAAGCACCAAACACCAACACTATATAAATAAATGTATTATACCAGTTAGAATTAAGCACCAAACACCAACACTATATAAATAAATGTATTATACCAGTTAGAATTAAACACCGAACACCAACAACACAATAAATAAATGTATTATAACAGTTAGAATTAAGCACCGAACACCAACAATACTATAAAAAAAGGTATTTTACCAGTTAGAATTAAGCAGCGAACACCAACAATACTATACATAAATGCATTATACCAGTTAGCATTAAGCACAAAACACCAACAATACTATAAATAAATGTAGTATACCAGTTCGAAATAAGCACTGAACACCAACGCTACTATAAATAAATGTATTATACCAGTTCGAATTAAGCACTGAACACCAACAATACTATCAATAAATGTATTATACGAGTTTGAATTAAGCTCCGAACGCCAACAATACTATTAATAAATGTAGTATACCAGTTAGAATTAAGCACTGACCACCAAAAATACTATAAATAAATGTAGTACACCAGTTAGAATTAAGCACTGAACACCAACGCTACTATAAATAAATGTAGTATACTGGTTACAGTTAAGCACTGAACACCAACAATACTATAAATAAATGTATTATACCTGTTAGACTTAAGCACCAAACACCAACAATACTATAAATAAAGGTATTATGCCAGTTAGAATTAAGCACTGAACACCAACAATAGTATACATAAATGTATTATACCTTAGACTTAAGCACCAAACACCAACAATACTATAAATAAAGGTATTATACCAGTTAGAATTAAGCACCGAACACCAGCAGTACTATAAATAAAGGTTTTATACCAGTTAGAATTAAGCACTGAACATCAACAATACTATAAAAAATATAGTATACCAGTTCGAAAAAAGCACTGAACACCAATTATACTATAAATAAATGTAGTAGACTAATTCAAATTAAGCACTGAACACCAACAATCCTAGAAATAAATGTATTATACCAGTTTGAATTAAGCTACGAACACCAACAATACTATAAATAAATGCAGTACAGCAGTTAGAATTAAGCACCAAACACCAACACTATATAAATAAATGTATTATACCAGTTAGAATTAAGCACCAAACACCAACACTATATAAATAAATGTATTATACCAGTTAGAATTAAACACCGAACACCAACAACACAATAAATAAATGTATTATAACAGTTAGAATTAAGCACCGAACACCAACAATACTATAAAAAAAGGTATTTTACCAGTTAGAATTAAGCAGCGAACACCAACAATACTATACATAAATGCATTATACCAGTTAGCATTAAGCACAAAACACCAACAATACTATAAATAAATGTAGTATACCAGTTCGAAATAAGCACTGAACACCAATGATACTATAAATAAATGTAGTAGACCAATTCAAATTAAACACTGAACACCCACAATACTGTAAATAAATGTATTGTACCAGTTCAAATTAAGCACTGAACACTAACAATAATATAAATAAATGTATTATACCAGTTAGAATTAAGCACCGAACACAAACAAAACTCTAAATAAATGTATTAATTTATTTTATTTTAAATTTGTTAACCGGGAAACTCCGACTTGGAACAAGGCAATTTTCAGCGGACACCCGGGGAGAAATGCTCTAGACACGTCTTTGTAATGTGGGAGGAAACTGGAGAACCCGTAGGAAACCCGCACAAAAACAGAGTGGACATGCAGACTCCGCACAGAAGGCACCCCAGCCAAGAATCGAGCTAGAGAACCTCTTGCAGGGAGGCAACAATGCCAACACTGCACCACTGCACTTCCCGATTAATACCAGTTAGAAATAAACACAGAACAATACTATAAATAAATGTAGTATACCAGTTTCAATTAAGCAATGAACACCAACAATACAATAAACAAATGTAGTATACCAGTTAGAATTAAGCATTGAATGCCAACAATCCTATAAATAAATGTATTATACCAATTATAATTAGGCACTGAACAACAACAATACTATAAATAAATGTATTAGGGTTCCTATTAGATTGTCAAAACTCCGTTTACACGAATACGAAATCTACACACATTCGTGAAATACGTAATCATCAAAAATGCAAAACCACGAAAATTGAAATGTCGAAGTGTTTTGGTTGGCCTGACTGCGGTATAGCTCCGTAAGGTAAGTGTGCGATAGTTACGGACCTTAGGGTTAGGGTGCGGGTTAAGGTAAGTGTATAGATAGGTAATGTGTGTAAGATTTAGTGTAGTGTTAGAAAGAGGATTTTGTTAAATGTATTTATGTGTATTATTTATTTTGTTTGGGTTTATCTACACAGGGGAAGTGTGCGGTAGTTACAGACCTAAGGGTTAGGGTGGGGTTAAGGATAGTGCATAGATAGTTATGTATGTGGGGTTTAGTGAAGGGTTAGAAGTTGAGTTTTGGTGCTTTACTTTAGGATTAGGAGTAGGGTTTGGTTTGTGTATGTATGTGATTTATTTATTTTGTTTGAATAGGTAGTATGTAGCGGGTGGTGAGGTTGCCGATTATGAACGTTCGATATTTTAAATTTTGCAGTTTAGTGCATTTGGTAATTTCGCGGTTCGAGTAATATGTGTTTCTGCTTTGGTATTCGATGTAATGGATTTTCGTTGATTTGATATAGACCCAATGTATTATACTATTGTTGGTGTTCAGTGCTTAATTATAACTGGTATAATACATTTATCTATAGTATTGTGTTCAATGCTTAATTCTAACTGGTATAATACATTTATGTATAGGATTACTGGTGTTCAGTGCTTAATTCTAACTAGTATAACTGCTGTACAACAATACTATAAATAAACGTCGAAAGAAAATGGAGTGCGCCTGGTAAGAACCACAAATAAAGCAAATACCAGTCGCAGTGAAAGGGCCACCACAAACCTGCTCACCAACTGTAACGTGCCTGAGAAAATGGCCACAACACGTTTTCTGTATAATAACAGGCTGCTGAAGAAGGATGAGATCGCCAGGTATAAAATCCAATTTATTGAAATACAAAAGAAGAAAACTACCACAACACGTTTTCAAAAAAATTAGGATATTAAGCACTGAACACCAACAATACTGTAAATAAATGCATTATGCCTGTCAGAATTCAGCACTGAACACCGATACTATAAATAAAAGTAGTATAATGTTTAGAATCAAGCACTGAAAACCAACAATACTATAAATAAATGATGAATAGCAGTTAGAATTAAGCAACAAACACCAACACTCTATAAATAAATGTATTATAACAGTTAGAATTAAGCAGCGAACACCAGCAGTACTATAAATAAAGGTATTATACCAGTTAGAATTAAGCACTGAACATCAACAATACTATAAAAAAATGTAGTATACCTGTTCGAAAAAAGCACTGAACACCAACGATACTATAAATAAATGTATTATACCAGTTTGAATTAAGCACCGAACACCAACAGTACTATAAATAAATGTATTATGCCAGTTAAAATTAAGCAGTGAACACCAACTATACTATAAATAAATGTATTATACCAGTGAGAATTAAGCACAGAACAACAAAAATACTATAAATAAATGTAGTATACCAATTAGAAATAAGCACTGAACACAACAATAATATAAATAAATGTATCATACCAGTTATAATTAAGCAGTGGACACATCAACAGTATAAACAAATATAGTATGCCGGTTAGAGTTAAGCACTGAACACCAACAATACTATAAAAAATGTGTTATACCAGTTAGAATTAAGCACTGAAAACAAACAATACTATAAATAAATGTAGTATACTGGTTACAATTAAGCACTGAACGCCAACAATACAAAAAATAAATGTATTATACCTGTTAGACTTAACACTGAACACCAAAAATACTATTAATAAATGTAGTATACCAGTTACAATTAAGCACCGAACACCAACAATACTATAAACAAAGGTATTATACCAGTTAGAATTAAGCATTGAACACCAACAATCCTATAACTAAATTTATTACACCAGTTAGAATTAAGCACTGAACACAACACTACCATAAATAAATGTATTATACCAGTTAGAATTAAGCACTGAACACCAGCAATACTATAAATAAATTTGTTATACCAGTAAGAATAAAGCAATGAACACCAACAATACTATAAAGAAATGTATTAATACCAGTTGGAATTAAGCAATGAACACAACAATACTATAAATAAATGTAACATACCAGTTAGAATTAAGCACTAAACACCAACGATACTATAAATAAATGTATTATACCAGTTGGAATTAAGCCCTGAACACCAACAATACTATAAATAAATTTATTATACCACTTAGAATTAAGCACTGAAAACTAACAATACTACAAATAAATGTATTAATACCAGTTAGAATTAAGCACTGAACACCAAAAATACTATAAATAAATGTAGTACACCAGTTAGAATTAAGCACTGAACACCAACGCTACTATAAATAAATGTATTATACCAGTTCGAATTAAGCACTGAACACCAACAATACTATCAATAAATGTATTATACGAGTTTGAATTAAGCTCCGAACGCCAACAATACTATTAATAAATGTAGTATACCAGTTAGAATTAAGCACTGAACACCAACAATACCATAAATAAATGTACTATACCACTTCTATTTAAGCACTGAACGCCAACAATACTATAAATAAATGTATTATACCA
The DNA here is from genome assembly GCF_019279795.1 of Protopterus annectens. Classification (NCBI taxonomy): domain Eukaryota; kingdom Metazoa; phylum Chordata; order Ceratodontiformes; family Protopteridae; genus Protopterus; species Protopterus annectens. The sequence continues at coordinate 646,842,485 of NC_056736.1, forward strand.
GTTCAAATTAAGCACTGAACACCAACAATACTATAAATAAATGTATTACACTAGTGAGAATTAAGCATGAACACCAATGACACTATAAATAAATGTGTTATACCAGATAAAATTAAGCACTGAACAACAAAAATACTATACATAAATGAAGTATACCAGTTAGAATTAAGTGCTAAACACCAATAATACTATAAATAAATGTAGTATACCAGTTAGAATTAAGCACTGAACACCAACAAAACTATAAATAAATGTTTTATACCAGATAGAATTAAGCACTGAGAAAAAACAATACTATAAATAAATGTAGTATACTGGTTACAATTAAGCACTGAATACCAACAATACTATAAATAAAGGTATTATACCAGTTAGAATTAACCAGTGAACACCAGCAATCATATAAATAAATTTATTGTACCAGATAGAATTAAGCACTGAACACCAACGAAACTATAAATAAAGGTATTATATCAGCTAGAAATAAGAACCGAACACCAGCAATACTATAAATAAAGGTATTATACCAGTTAGAATTAAGCACTAAACACCAACAATGCTATAAATAAATGTAGTATACCAGTTCGAAAAAAGCACTGAACACTAACAATACTATAAATAAATGTAGTAGACCAGTTCAAATTAAGCACTGAACACCAACAATCCTATAAATAAATATATTATACCAGTTTGAATTAAGCACCGAACACCAACACTACTATAAATAAATGTATTAATACCAGTTAGAATTAAGCAATTAACACCAAAAATACTATAAATAAATGTAGTATACCAGTTAGAAATAAGCACTGAACACCAATGATACAATAAACAAATGTATTATACCTGTTCAAATTCAGCAATGAACACCAATGATACTTATAAATAAATGTATTATACCTGTTCAAATTAAGCACTGAACATTAACTATACTAAAATAAATGTATTATACCAGTGAGAATTAAGCAGCGAACACCAATGATACTATAAATAAATGTATTATACCAGATAAAATTAAGCACTGAACAAAAAAAATGCTATAAATCAATGAAGTATACCAGTTAGAATTAAGTGCCAAACACCAAAAATACTATAAATAAATGAACACCAACAATACTATAAGTAAATGTATTATACTTGTTCGAATTAAGCACTGAAAAATAAAAATAATATAAATAAATGTATTATACCAGTTATAATTAAGCACTGAACAACAACAACAGTATAAATAAATGTAGTATGCCAGTTAGAGTTACAATTAACACCGACGACACTATAAATAAATTTGTTATACCAGTTAGAATTAAGCACGGAACACCAACAATACTATGAAGAAATGTATTATACAAGTTCGAATTAAGCAACGAACAGCAACAATACTGTAAATAAATGTATTAATACCATTTAGAATTAAGCAATGAATACAACAATACTATAAATAAATGTAGTATACCAGTTAGAATTAAGCAAGGAACACCAACAATACTATAAATATATTTATTATACGAGTTAGAATTAAGCACTGAACACCAACAATACTACAAATAAATGTATTAATACCAGTTAGAAGTACGCACTGAACACCAAAAATATTATAAATAAATGTAGTATACCAGTTAGAATTAAGCACTGAACACCAACAAACAGTATAAATAAATGTAGTATACCGGTTACAGTTAAGCACTGAACACCAACAAAACTATAAATAAATGTTTTATACCAGATAGAATTAAGCACTGAACAAAAACAATACTATAAATAAATGTAGTATACTGGTTACAATCAGGCACTGAATACCAACAATACTATAAATAAAGGTATTATACCAGTTAGAATTAACCAGTGAACACCAGCAATCATATAAATATATTTATTGTACCAGTTAGAATTAAGCACTGAACACCACCGATACTATAAATAAAGGTATTATATCAGCTAGAAATAAGAACCGAACACCAGCAATACTATACATAAAGGTATTATACCAGTTAGAATTAAGCACTAAACACCAACAATGCTATAAATAAATGTAGTATACCAGTTCAAAAAAAGCACTGAACAGCAATGATACTATAAATAAATGTAGTAGACCAGTTCAAATTAAGCACTGAACACCAACAATCCTATAAATAAATGTATTATACCAGTTTGAATTAAGCACCAAACGCCAACAATACTATAAATAAATGTATTAATACCAGTTAGAATTAAGCACTTAACACCAAAAATACTATAAATAAATGTAGTATACCAGTTAGAAATAAGCACTGAACACCAACGATACCATAAACAAATGTATTATACCTGTTCAAATTAAGCACTGAACATTAACTATACTAAAATAAATGTATTATACCAGTGGGAATTAAGCAGCAAACACCAACGATACTATAAATAAATGTATTATACCAGACAGCACTGAACAAAAAAAAAATGCTATAAATCAATGAAGTATACCAGTTAGAATTAAGTGCCAAACACCAAAAATACTATAAATAAATGTAGTATACCAGTTAGAATTAAGCACTGAACACAACAATAATATAAATAAATGTATTATACCAGTATTATACCAGTTATAATTAAGCACTGTCCAACAACAACAGTATAAATAAATGTAGTATGCCAGTTAGAGTTATAATTAACACCAACGACACTATAAATAAATTTGTTATACCAGTTAGAATTAAGCACGGAACACCAACAATACTATGAAGAAATGTATTATACAAGTTCAAATTAAGCAATGAACAGCAACAATACTTTAAATAAATGTATTAATACCAGTTAGAATTAAGCAATGAACACAATACTATAAATAAATGTAGTATACCAGTTAGAATTAAGCACTGAACACCAAAAATACTATAAATAAATGTGGTATACCAGTTAGAATTAATCACTGAAACCCAACAATACTGTAAATAAATGTATCATACCAGTTCAAAATAAGCACTGAACACCAACAATACTATAAATAAATGTAGTATGCCACTTCGATTTAAGCACTGAACACCAATGATACTATAAACAAATGCATTGTACATTTTCGAATTCAGCACTAAACACCAATGATACTATAAATAAATATATTATACCAGATTGAATTAAGCACTGAACACCAACGATATTATAAATAAATGTATTATACCAGTGAGAATTAAGCACGAACATTATTAAACTATAAATAAATGTGATATACCAGATGGAATTAACCACTGAACAACAAAAATACTATAAATAAATGAAGTAAACCAGTTAGAATTAAGTGCCAAACACCAACAGTACTATAAAATAAATGTAGTATACCAGTTATAATTAAGCACTGAACACCAACAACAGTATAAATAAATGTAGTATACCAGTTAGAGTTAAGCACTGAATACCAACAATACTATAAATAAATGTTTTATACCAGTTAGAATTAAGCACTGAACAAAAACGATACTATAAATAAATGAAGTATACTGGTTACAATTAAGCACTGAACACCAAAATTAATATAAATAAATGTAGTTTAGCAGTTAGAATTAAGCACCAAATACCAACAATATTATAAATAAAGGTATTACACCAGTTAGAATTAAGCAGTGAACACCAACAATCCTATAAATAAATTTATTATACCTGTTAGAATTAAGCACTGAACACAATACTATACATAAAAGTATTATATCAGTTAGAATTAAGCACTGAACACCAATGATACTATAAATAAATTTATTATACCAGTTAGAATTAAGCACTGAACACCCACAATACTATAAATAAATATATTATACTAGTTCAAATTAAGCAGCAAACACCAACAATACTATAAATAAATGTATTAATACCAGTTAGAATTAAGCACTGAACACGAAAAATACTATAAATAAATGTTTTATACAACTTAGAATTAAGCACTGAATACAAACAATACACTAAATAAATGTAGTATACTGGTTACAATTAAGCACTGAACACCAACAATACTATAAATAAATGTATTATACCTGTTAGACTTAGCACCAAACACCAACAATACTATAAATAAAGGTATTATGCCAGTTAGAATTAAGCACTGAGCACCAACAATAGTATACATAAATGTATTATATCTTAGACTTAAGCACCAAACACCAACAATACTATAAATAAAGGTATTATACCAGTTCGAATTAAGCACTGAACACCAGCAGAACTATAAATAAAGGTATTATACCAGTTAGAATTAAGCACTGAACATCAACAATACTAAAAAAAATGTAGTATACCAGTTCGAAAAAAGCACTGAACACCAACGATACTATAAATAAATGTAGTAGACTACTTCAAATTAAGCACTGAACACCAACAATCCTAGAAATAAATGCATTATACCAGTTTGAATTAAGCACTGAGCACCAACAATACTATAAATAAATGTATTATACCAGTTAGAATTAAGCACCGAACACCAACAACACAATAAATAAATGTATTATACCAGTTAGAATTAAGCACCGAACACCAACAACACAATAAATAAATGTATTATACCAGTTAGAATTAAGCACCAAACACCAACAATACTATAAAAAAAAGGTATTATACCAGTTAGACTTAAGCAGCGAACACCAACAATACTATACATAAATGCATTATACCAGTTAGCATTAAGCACAAAACACCAACAATACTATAAATAAATGTATTATACCAGTTCGAAATAAGCACTGAACACCAACGATACTATAAATAAATGTAGTAGACCAATTCAAATTAAACACTGAACACCCACAATACTGTAAATAAATGTATTATACCAGTTCAAATTAAGCACTGAACACTAACAATAATATAAATAAATGTATTAAAATCAGTTAGAATTAAGCGCAGAACACCAACAATACTATACATAAATGTATTATACCAGTTAGAATTAAGCACCGAACACCAATAAAACTCTAAATAAATGTATTAATTTATTTTATTTTAAATTTGTTAACCGGGAAACTCCGATTTGGAACAAGGCAATTTTCAGCGGACACCCGGGGAGAAATGCTCTAGACACATGTCTTTGTAACGTGGGAGGAAACTGAAGAACCCGGAGGAAACCCACACGAAAGCAGAGTGGGCATGCAGACTCTGCAGAGAAGGCACCCCAGCCAAGAATCGAGCTAGAGGAGGCAACAATGCCAACACTGCACCACTGCACTGCCCGATTGATACCAGTTAGAAATAAACACAGAACAATACTATAAATAAATGTAGTGTACCACTTTCAATTAAGCAATGAACACCAACAATACAATAAACAAATGTAGTATACCAGTTAGAATTAAGCATTGAATGCCAACAATCTATAAATAAATGTATTATACCAGTTATAATTAAGCACTGAACACCAACAATACTATAAATAAATGTACTATACCAGTTAGAGTTTAATACTGAACACCAGCAATACTATAAATAAATGTATTAGGGTTCCTATTAGAGTGTCAAAACTCCGTTTACACGAATACGAAATCTACACACATTCGTGAAATACGTAATCATCAAAAATGCAAAACCACGAAAATTGAAATGTCGAAGTGTTTTGGTTGGCCTGACTGCGGTATAGCTCCGTAAGGTAAGTTTGCGATAGTTACGGACCTTAGGGTTAGGGTGCGGGTTAAGGTAAGTGTATAGATAGGTAATGTGTGTAAGACTTAGTGTAGTGTCAGAAAGAGGATTTTGTTAAATGTATTTATGTGTATTATTTATTTTGTTTGGGTTTATCTACACAGGGGAAGTGTGCGGTAGTTACAGACCTAAGGGTTAGGGAGGGTTTAAGGATAGTGCATAGATAGTTGTATATGTGGGGTTTAGTGAAGGGTTAGAAGTTGAGTTTTTGTGCTTTACTTTAGGATTAGGAGTAGGGTTTGGTTTGTGTATGTATGTGGTTTATTTATTTTGTTTGAATAGGTAGTATGTAGCGGGTGGTGAGGTTGGCCGATTATGAACATTCAATATTTTAAATTTCGCAGTTTAGTGCATTCAGTAATTTCACGGTTCGAGTAATACGTGTTTCTGTTTTGGTATTTGATGTAATGGATTTTCGTTGATTTGATATAGACCCAATGTATTATACTATTGTTGGTGTTCAGTGCTTAATTATAACTGGTATAATACATTTATCTATAGTATTGTGTTCAATGCTTAATTCTAACTGGTATAATACATTTATGTATAGGATTACTGGTGTTCAGTGCATAATTCTAACTAGTATAACTGATGTACAACAATACTATAAATAAATGTTGAAAGAAAATGGAGTGCGCCTAGTAAGAACCACAAATAAAGCAAATACCAGTCGCAGTGAAAGGACCACCACAAACTTGCTCACCAATTGTAATGTGCCTGAGAAAATGGCCACAACATGTTTTCTGTAAAATAACAGGCTGCTGAAGAAGGATGAGATCGCCAGGTATAAAATCCAATTTATTGAAATACAAAAGAAGAAAACTGCCACAACAAATTTTCAAAAAAATTAGGATATTAAGCACTGAACACAAACAATACTGTAAATAAATGCATTATGCCTGTCAGAATTCAGCACTGAACACCAACGATACTATAAATAAAAGTAGTATACTGTTTAGAATCAAGCACTGAAAACCAACAATACTATAAATGAATGACGTATAGCAGTTAGAATTAAGCAACGAACACCAACACTCTATAAATAAATGTATTATAACAGTTAGAATTAAGCAGCGAACACCAGCAGTACTATAAATAAAGGTATTATACCAGTTAGAATTAAGCAGTGAACATCAACAATAGTATAAAAAAATGTATTATGCCAGTTCAAATTAAGCAGTGAACACCAACGATACTGTAAATAAATGTATTATACCTGTAAGAATTCAGCACTGAACACCAACAATACTATAAGTAAATGTATTATACTTGTTCAAATTAAGCACTGAACAACAAAAATACTATAAATAAATGTAGTATACCAGTTAGAATTAAGCACTGAACACAACAATAATATAAATAAATGTATTATACCAGTTATAATTAAGCACTGGACACATCAACAGTATAAACAAATGTAGTATGCCGGTTAGAGTTAAGCACTGAACACCAACAATACTATAAATAAATGTGTTATACCAGTTAGAATTAAGCACTGAAAACAAACAATACTATAAATAAATGTAGTATACTGGTTACAGTTAAGCACTGAACACCAACAATACAAAAAATAAATGTATTATACCCGTTAGACTTAACACTGAACACCAAAAATACTATTAATAAATGTAGTATACCAGTTACAATTAAGCACCGAACACCAACAATACTATAAATAAAGGTATTACACCAGTTAGAATTAAGCACTGAACACAACACTACCATAAATAAATGTATTATACCAGTTAGAATTAAGCACTGAACACCAACAATACTATAAAGAAATGTATTATACCAGTACGAATTAAGCACTGATCACCAACAATACTATAAATAAATGTATTAATACCAGTTGGAATTAAGCAATGAACACAACAATACTATAAATAAATGTAACATACCAGTTAGAATTAAGCACTAAACACCAACGATACTATAAATAAATGTATTATACCAGTTGGAATTAAGCACTGAACAACAACAATACTGTAAATATATTTATTATACGAGTTAGAATTAAGCCCTGAACACCAACAATACTATAAATAAATTTATTATACCACTTAGAATTAAGCACTGAAAACTAACAATACTACAAATAAATGTATTAATACCAGTTAGAATTAAGCACTGACCACCAAAAATACTATAAATAAATGTAGTACACCAGTTAGAATTAAGCACTGAACACCAACGCTACTATAAATAAATGTATTATACCAGTTTGAATTAAGCACTGAACCCCAACAATACTATCAATAAATGTATTATACCAGTTAGAATTAAGCACTGAACACCAACAATACCATAAATAAATGTACTATACCACTTCGATTTAAGCACTGAACGCCAACAATATTATAAATAAATGTATTATACCAGTTTGAATTAAGCACTGAACACCAACGATATGTATTACACCAGTGAGAATTAAGCATGAACACCAATGACACTATAAATAAATAAATATAGATAAAATTAAGCACTGAACAACAAAAATACTATACATAAATGAAGTATACCAGTTAAAATTAAGTGCCAAACACCAACAATACTATAAATAAATGTAGTATACCAGTTAGAATTAAATACTGAACACGACAATACTATAAATAAATGTAGTATACCAGTTATAATTAAGCACTGAACACCAACAAAACTATAAATAAATGTTTTATACCAGATAGAATTAAGCACTGAACAAAAACAATACTATAAATAAATGTAGTATACTGGTTACAATTAAGCACTGAATACCAACAATACTATAAATAAAGGTATTATACCAGTTAGAATTAACCAGTGAACACCAGCAATCATATAAATAAATTTATTGTACCAGTTAGAATTAAGCACTGAACACCAACGATAATAAAAATAAAGGTATTATATGAGCTAGAAATAAGAACAGAACACCAGCAATACTATAAATAAAGGTATTATACCAGTTAGAATTAAGCACTAAACACCAACAATGCTAAAAATAAATGTAGTATACCAGTTCGAAAAAAGCACTGAACACTAATAATACTATAAATAAATGTAGTAGACCAGTTCAAATTAAGCACTGAACACCAACAATCCTATAAATAAATATATTATACCAGTTTGAATTAAGCACCGAACACCAACACTACTATAAATAAATGTATTAATACCAGTTAGAATTAAGCACTTAACACCAAAAATACTATAAATAAATGTAGTATACCAGTTAGAAATAAGCACTGAACACCAATGATACCATAAACAAATGTATTATACCTGTTCAAATTCAGCAATGAACACCAACGATACTATAAATAAATGTATTATACCTGTTCAAATTAAGCACTGACCATTAACTATACTAAAATAAATGTATTACACCAGTGAGAATTAAGCAGCGAACACCAATGATACTATAAATAAATGTATTATACCAGATTAAATTAAGCACTGAACAAAAAAATTGCTATAAATCAATGAAGTATACCAGTTAGAATTAAGTGCCAAACACCAAAAATACTATAAATAAATGTAGTATGCCAGTTAGAATTAAGCACTGAACACAGCAATAATATAAATAAATGTATTATACCAGTTAGAATTAAGCACTGAACAACAACAGTATAAATAAATGTAGTATGCCAGTTAGAGTTACAATTAACACCGACACTATAAATAAATTTGTTATACCAGTTAGAATTAAGCATGGAACACCAACAATACTATGAAGAAATGTATTATACAAGTTCGAATTAAGCAACGAACAGCAACAATACTGTAAATAAATGTATTAATACCAGTTAGAATTAAGCAATGAACACAACAATACTATAAATAAATGTAGTATACCAGTTAGAATTAAGCACTGAACACCAACAATACTATAAATATATTTATTATATGAGTTAGAATTAAGCACGGAACACCAACAATACTACAAATAAATGTATTAATACCAGTTAGAAGTACGCACTGAACACCAAAAATACTGTAAATAAATGTATTATACCAGTTCAAAATAAGCACTGAACACCAACAATACTATCAATAAATGTATTATACCAGTTTGAATTAAGCTCCGAACACCAACAATACTATAAATAAATGTATTATACTAGTTAGAATTAAGCACCGAACACCAACGATACTATAAATAAATGTAGTATACCACTTCGATTTAAGCACTGAACACCAATGATATTATAAACAAATGTATTATACCTTTTTGAATTCAGCACTAAACACCAATGATACTATAAATAAATGTATTATACCAGATTGAATTAAGCACTGAACACCAGCAATATTATAAATAAATGTATTATACCAGTGAGAATTAAGCACGAACATCATTAAACTATAAATAAATGTGTTATACCAGATGGAATTAAGCACTGAACAACAAAAATACTATAAATAAATGAAGTAATCCAGTTAGAATTAAGTGCCAAACACCAACAGTACTATAAATAAATGTAGTATACCAGTTAGAATTAAGCACTTAACACCAAAAATACTATAAATAAATGTAGTATACCAGTTAGAAATAAGCACTGAACACCAACGATACCATAAACAAATTATTATACCTGTTCAAATTCAGCAATGAACACCAACAATACTATAAATAAATGTATTATACCTGTTCAAATTAAGCACTGAACATTAACTATACTAAAATAAATGTATTATATAAGTGAGAATTAAGCAGCGAACATCAAGGATACTATAACTAAATGTATTATACCAGATAAAATTAAGCACTGAACAACAAATATACTATAAATAAATGAAGTATACCAGTTAGAATTAAGCATTGAACACAACAATAATATAAATAAATGTATTATACCAGTTATAATTAAGCACTGAACAACAACAACAGTATAAATAAATGTAGTATGCCAGTTAGAGTTATAATTAACACCAGCAACACTATAAATAAATTTGTTATACCAGTTAGAATTAAGCATGGAACACCAACAATACTATGAAGAAATGTATTATACAAGTTCGAATTAAGCAACGAACAGCAACAATACTGTAAATAAATGTATTAATACCAGTTAGAATTAAGCAATGAACACAACAATACTATAAATAAATTTAGTATACCAGTTAGAATTAAGCACTGAACACCAAAGATACTATAAATAAATGTATTATACCAGTTGGAATTAAGCACTGAACACCAACAATACTACAAATAAATGTATTAATACCAGTTAGAAGTACGCACTGAACACCAAAAATACTATAAATAAATGTAGTATACCAGTTAGAATTAAGCACTGAAACCCAACGATACTGTAAATAAATGTATTATACCAGTTCAAAATAAGCACTGAACACCAACAATACTATCAATAAATGTATTATACCAGCTTGAATTATGCTCCGAACACCAACAATACTATAAATAAATGTATTATACTAGTTAGAATTAAGCACCGAACACCAACGATACTATAAATAAATGTAGTATACCACTTCGATTTAAGCACTGAACACCAACGATACTATAAACAAATATATTATACCTTTTCAAATTCAGCACTAAACACCAATGATACTATAAATAAATGTATTATACCAAAGTGAATTAAGCACTGAACACCAACGATATTATAAATAAATGTATTATACCAGTGAGAATTAAGCACGAACACCATGAAACTATAAATAAATGTGTTATACCAGATGGAATTAAGCACTGAACAATAAAAATACTATAAATAAATTAAGTAAACCAGTTAGAATTAAGTGCCAAACACCAACAGTACTATAAATAAATGTAGTATACCAGTTATAATTAAGCACTGATCACCAACAACATTATAAATAAATGTAGTATACCGGTTAGAGTTAAGCACTGAACACCAACAATACTATAAATAAATGTTGTATACCAGTTAGAATTAAGCACTGAAGAAAACAATACTATAAATAAATGTAGTATACTGGGTACAATACTATAAATAAATGTAGTATACTGGGTACAATTAAACACTGAACACCAAAATTTATATAAATAAATGTAGTTTAGCAATTAGAATTAAGCACCAAACACCAACAATATTATAAATAAAGGTATTACACCAGTTAGAATTAAGCAGTGAACACCAACAATCCTATAAATAAATTTATTATACCAGTTAGAATTAAGCACTGAACACCAACAATACTATAAATAAAGGTATTATACCAGTTAGAATTAAGCACTGAACACCAACAATACTATAAATAAATATATTATACTAGTTCGAATTAAGCAGCGAACACCAGCAATACTATAAATAAATGTATTAATACCAGTTAGAATTAAGCACTGAACACCAAAAATACTATAAATAAATGTAGACTACCAGTTCGAATTAAGCACTGAACACCAACAATACTATAAATACATGTTTTATACGAGTTAGAATTAAGAACTGAAAACCAACAATACTATAAATAAATGTATTATACCACTTAGAATTAAGCACTACACACCAGCAATACTATAAATAAATGTATTATACTGGTTAGAATTAAGCAGTGAACACCAATGATACTATAAATAAAGGTATTACACCAGCTAGAATTAAGCACCGAACACCAACAATACTATAAAACATATTATACCAGTTTTAATTAAGCACCGAACACCAACAATTCTATAAACTAATATATTATACCACTTCGATTTAAGCACCGAACTCCAACAATATTATAAATAAATGTAGTATAGCAGTTTGAAACAAGCACTAAACACCAATGATACTATAAATAAATGTAGAAGACCAGTTTAAATTAAGCACTGAACACCAACAATCCTATTAATAAATGTATTATATTAGTTTGAATTAAGACCTTAACACCAATGATATTATAAATAAATGTATTATACCACTTTGCATTAAGCACCGAACACCAACAATACTATTAATAAATGTAGTATAGCAGTTAGAATTAAGCACCGAACACCAACAATACTATAAAAAAAGGTATTATTCCAGTTAGAATCAAGCACTAAACACCAACAATACTATAAATAAATGTATTATACCAGTTTGAATTAAGCACTGAACACGAACAATAGTATAAATATATGTATTATAGGAGTTAGAATTAAGCACTGAACACCAAAATTACTATAAATAAATTTATTATACCAGTTAGAATTAAGCTCTGAACATGAACAGTACTATAAACAAATTTATTAAAACCAGTTAGAATTAAGCACAAAAAATCAACAATACTATAAATAAATGTATTAATACCAGATAGAATTAAACATAGAAAACTATAGATAAATGTAGTATACCAGTAAAAATTAAGCACTGAACACCACCAATACTATAAACAAATGTAGTATACCAGTTCAAATTAATCACTGAACACCAAAGATACTATAAATAAATGTATTTTACCAGTTAGAATTAAGGATGTGAACTCCAAAAATACTATAAATAAATGTGGTTAGAATTAATCACTGAACACCAACAATACTGTAAATAAATGTATTATGCCTGTCAGAATTAAGCACTGAACACCAACAATACTATAAATAAATGTAGTATAGCAGTTAGAATTAAGCACTGAACACCAACATAATAAATAAATGTATTATAACAGTTAGAAATAAGCCCAAACACCAACGATACTATAAATAAAGGTATTATACCAGTTAGAATTAAGCACCAACCACCAACACTACTATAAAAAATATATTATACTAGTTCGAATTAAGCAGCGAACCCCAACAATACTATAAATAAATGTATTATACCAGTTAGAATTAAGCACTGAAAACCAACACCACAATAAATAAATGTATTATACCAGTTAGAATTAGGAACCGAACACCAACACTACTATAAATAAATATATTATACTAGTTTGAATTAAGCAGCGAACACCAACAATACTATAAATAAATGTATTATACCAGTTTGAGTTAAGCACAAAACACCAACAATACTGTAAATAAATGTAGTATACCAGTTCAAAATAAGCACTGATCACCAACAATACTATAAATAAATGTAGTAGACCAGTTCAAATTTAACACTGAACACCAACATCATCATCTTCTTTCGGTTGTTCGGGTTAGGGGTCGCCACAGCGGATCATCCGTTTCCATTTCTTCCTGTCCTCTGCATCATGCTCTTTCACACCAACCGCCTGAATGTCCTCTCTCACCACATCCATAAACCTTATCTTAGGCCTTCCTCTTACCTGGCAGCTACATCCTTAGCATCCTTTTCCCAATATACCCAGCATCCCTCCTCAGCACATGTTCAAACAAATGCAATCTCGCTTCTCTTGCTTTGTCTCCAAACTGTCCAACCTGAGCCGATCTAGTCACACCCAGTGTAAATCTTAACATCTTTAACTCTGCCACATCCAGCTCTGACTCCTGCCTTTTCATCAATGCTACAGTCTCCAACCCATATAACATAGCCGGTCTCACTACCCTCTTGTAGACCTTCCCTTTCACTCTTACTGGTACTCGTCTGTCACAAATCCCTCCTGACACTCTTCTCCCCCCATTCCACCCTGCCTGTACTCTCTTCTTTACCTCTTTTCCACACTCACCATTACTCTGAACTGTTGATCCCAAGTACTTAAACTCATCCACCTTCACCAGCTCTACTCCCTGCATCCTCACCATTCCTCTACGCTCCCTCTCATTTACACACATATATTCTGTTTTAGCCCTGCTGACCTTCATTCCTCTCCTCACTAAAGCATATCTCCACCTCTCCAGGGTCTCCTCAACCTGGTCCCTACTTTCACTATATATCACAATGTCATCTGCAAACATCAGCACTGAACACCAACAACAGTATAAATAAATGTAGTATGCCAGTTAGAGTTAAGCACTGAACACCAACAATACTATAAAGAAATGTATTGTACCAGCTAGAATTAAGCACTGAACACAAACAATACTATAGATAAATGTAGTATACTGGTTACAATTAAGCACTGAACACCAACAATACCATAAGTAAATGCATTATACCTGTTAGACGTGCGCACTGAACACAAAAAATACTATAAATAAAGGTATTATACCAGTTAGAATTAAGCACTGAAAACCAACAATCCTATAAATAAATTTATTATACCAGTTAGAATTAAGCACTGAACACAGCAATACTATAAATAAATGTATTATACTAGTTAGAAATAAGAACCGAACACCAACAATACTATTAATAAAGGTATTATACCAGTTAGAATTAAGCACTCAACACCAGCAACACTTCAAATAAATGTAGCATACCAGTTCGAAAAAAGCACTGAACACCAACGATACTATAAATAAATGTTGTAGACTAGTTCAAATTAAGCACTGAACACCAACAATCCTAAAAATAAATGTATTATACCAGTCTGAATTAAGCACCCAACACCAACAATGCTATAATGTTTTATACCAGATAAAATTAAGCACTGAACAACAAATATACTATAAATAAATGAAGTATACCAGTTAGAATTAAGTGCCAAACACCAAAAATACTATAAATAAATGGAGTATACCAGTTAGAATTAAGCACTGAACACAACAATAATATAAATAAATTTATTATACCAGTTATAATTAAGCACTGAACAACAACAGTATAAATAAATGCAGTATGCCGGTTAGAGTTAAGCACTAAACACCAACAATACTATAAATAAATGTGTTATACCAGTTAGAATTAAGCACTGAATGCAAACAATACCACAAAGAAATGTAGTATACTACTTTACAATTAAGCACTGAACACCAACAATACTATAAATAAATGTATTATACCTGTTAGCCTTAAGCACTGAACACCAAAAATACTATTAATAAATGTAGTATACCAGTTAGAATTAAGCACCGAACACCAACAGTACTATAACCAAAGGTATTATACCACTTAGAATTAAGCACTGAACACCAACAATCCTATAACTAAATTTATTATACCAGTTAGAATTAAGCACCGAACCTAACACTACCATAAATATATGTATTATACCAGTTAGAATTAAGCACAACACCAACAATACTATAAATAAATGTGTTATACCAGTAAGAATTAAGCACTGAACACCAACAATACTATAAATAAATGTAGTATACCAGTTGGAATTGAGTACTGAACAGCAACAGTACTATAAATATATTTATTATACGAGTTAGAATTAAGCCTTGAACACCAACAATACTATAAATAAATTTATTATACCACTTAGAATTAAGCACTGAACACTAACAATAATACAAATAAATGTATTAATACCAGTTAGAATTAAGCAATGAACACCAAAAATACTATAAATAAATGTATTATACCTGTAAGAATTCAGCACTGAACACCAACTTTACTGTAAATAAATGTATTATACCAGTTAGAATTACGCACTGAACACCAACGATACTATAAATAAATCTATTATACCAGTTGGAATTAAGCACTGAACAGCAACAATAATATAAATATATTTATTACTTGTTTGTGTCTTTCGGCTTTTCCCAGTTAGAGGTCGCCACAGCGGAACTCCGGTCCGCTAATGACTGGCAGTTGATTTTTACATACCGGCTTTGCCAGGCCTGATGCACAACCTTCAACGAAGGTACGCAAGTTAGAATTAAGCCTTGAACACCAACAATACTATAAATAAATGTATTATACCACTTAGAATTAATCACTGAACACCAAAAATACTATAAATAAATGTAGTATACCAGTTAGAATTAAGCACTGAACACCAACGATACTATAAATAAATGTATTATACCAGTTTGAATTAAGGACTGAACACCAACAATACTATCAAAAAATGTATTATACGAGTTTGAATTAAGCACCGAACACCAACAATACTATAATAAATGTATTATACTAGTTAGAATTAAGCACCGAACACCAACGATACTATAAATAAATGTAGTAAACCACTTCGATTTAAGCACTGAACACCAACGATACTATAAATAAATGTATTATAACAGTTCGAATTAAGCATGAACACCAACGATACTATAAATAAATGTATTATACCAGATGGAATTAAGCACTGAAAAACAAAAATACTATAAATAAATGAAGTATACCCAGTTAGAATTAAGTGCCAAGCACCAACAATACTATAAATAAATGTAGTATACCAGTTAGAATTAAACACTGAACACAATAATACTATAAATAAATGTATTATACCAGTTATAGCTAAGCACTGAACACCAATCATACTATAAATAAATGTAGTATACCATTTATAATTAAGCACAAAACACCAACAATATAAATAAATATTTTATACCAGTTAGAATTAAGCAGTGAACAACAATACTATGAATAAATGTATTATACCCGTTTCGATTAAGCACTGATCACCAATAATACTAAAAATAAATGTAGTATACCAGTTAGAATTAAAAACATAACACCGACAATACTATAAATAAACGTAGTATACCAGTTAAAATAAAGGATCGAACCCCAACAATACTATAAATAAATGTATTATACCAGTTAGAATTAAGCACCGAACACCAACAGCACTAGAAATAAAGGTATTATAACCAGTTAGAATTAAGCACTGAACACCAACAATACTATAAATAAAGGTATTATACCAGTTAGAATTAAGCACCTAGCACCAGCAATACTATACATAAATACATTATACAAGTTAAGCACCGAACACCAACAATACTATAAAAAAATGTATTATACCAGTTCAAATTAAGCACCGAATACCAACACTACTATAAATAAATGTATTATACCAGTTCGAAGTAAGCACTGAAAACCAACAATACTATAAATATATTATACCAGTTCGAGTTAAGCACTGAACACCAACTATACTATAAATAAATGTATTATTCCAGTGAGAATTAAGCACCGAACACCAACAATACTATAAATGTATTACACCAGATGGAATTAAGCACTGAACAACAAAAATACTATACATAAATGAAGTATACCAGCTAGAATTAAGCACTGAACACAACAATACTATAAATAAATGTATTATACCAGTTAGAATTAAGCATTGCACACCAACGATACTATACATAAATGTAGTAGACCAGTTCAAATTAAGCACTGAACACCAACAATCCTATAAATAAATGCATTATACCAGTTTGAATTAAGCACTTAACATCAACGATATTATAAATAAACATATTATACCACTTTGAATTAAGCACCGAACACCAACAATACTATATAAATAAATGTATTAATACCAGTTAGAATTAAGCAGTGAACACAAAAAATACTATAAATAAATGTAGTATACCAGTTAGAAATAAGCACTGGACACCAGCGATACTATAAATAAATGTATTATACCAGTTCAAATTAAGCACTGAACACCAACAGTAGTATAAATATATGTATTATATGAGTTAGAATTAAGCACTGAACACCAACAATACTAAAAATAAATGTATTATACCAGTCTGAATGAAAGACCCAACACCAACAATACTATAAATAAATGTACTATACCAGTTCAAATTAAGCACTGAACACCAACAATACAATAAATAAATGTATTATACCTGTAAGAATTCAGCACTGAACACCAACTATACTATAAATAAATGTATTACACCAGTGAGAATTAAGCACCGAACACAAACGATACTATAAATAAATGTTTTATACCAGATAAAATTAAGAACTGAACAACAAATATACTATAAATAAATGAAGTATACCAGTAAGAATTAAGTGCCAAACACCAAAAATACTATAAATAAATGTAGTATACCAGTTAGAATTAAGCACTGAACACAACAATGATATAAATAAATTTATTATACCAGTTATAATTAAGCACTGAACAACAACAACAGTATAAATAAATGTAGTATGCCGGTTAGAGTTAAGCACTAAACGCCAACAATACTATAAATAAATGTTTTATGCCAGTTAGAATTAAGCACTGAATGCAAACAATACTATAAATAAATGTAGTATACTGGTTACAATTAAGCACTGAACACCAACAATGCTATTAATAAATGTAGTCTACCAGTTAGAATTAAGCACCGAACACCAACAATACTATAAGGGAGGGTGACCTAATGGTTAAGGTGTTTCCCTTACAAACACAAGGTGTGGGGTTCGAGTCTCACAAGGGATAATTGGCTAGGCTTAAAATGGCTTGCAAGGGCAATTAGCTTATTACTAATCTATGAACCTATAACCAAAGGTATTATACCAGTTAGAATTAAGCACTGAACCTAACACTACCATAAATATATGTATTATACCAGTTAGAATTAAGCACTGAACACCAACAATATTATAAATAAATGTATTATACCAGTTCGAATTAAGCACTGAACACCAACAATACTATAAATAAATGTAGTATACCAGTTGGAATTAAGCACTGAACAGCAACAATAGTATAAATATATTTATTATACAAGTTAGAATTAAGCCATGAACACCAACAATACTATAAATTAATTTATTATACCACTTAGAATTAAGCACTTAACACTAACAATACTACAAATAAATGTATTAATACTAGTTAGAATTAAGCACTGAACACCAAAAATACTATAAATAAATGTAGTATACCAGTTAGAATTAAGCACTGAACACCAACGATACTATAAATAAATGTATTATACCAGTTGGAATTAGGCACTGAACACCAACAATACTATCAAAAAATGTATTATACTAGTTAGAAAGCACCGAACACCAATGATACTATAAATATATGTATTATACCAGTTCGAATTAAGCACTGAACACCAATGATACTATAAATAAATGTAGTATACCATTTATAATTAAGCACTGAACACCAACAATACTATAAATAAATATACTATGCCAGTTAGAATTATACACAAAACACCAACAATAATATAAATAAATACTTTATACCAGTTAGAATTAAGCAGTGAACACCAACAATACTATGAATAAATGTATTATACCCGTTACGATTAAGCACTGATCACCAATAATACTAAAAATAAATGTAGTATACCAGTTAGAATTAAGCACTAAACACCAACAATACTATAAATAAAGGTATTATACCAGTTAGAATTAAGCACCGAACACCAACACTACTATAAAAACATGTATTATACCAGTTAGAATTAAGCACCAAATACCAACACTACTATAAATAAATGTATTATACCAGTTCCAAGTAAGCACTGAACACCAACAATACTATAAATAAATATACCACTTCGAGTTAAGCACTGAACACCAACTATACTATAAATAAATGCATTATACCAGAGAGAATTAAGCACCGAACACCAACAATACTATAAATGTATTATACCAGATGGAATTAAGCACTGAACAACAAAAATACTATACATAAATGAAGTATATCAGCTAGAATTAAGCAGTGAACACAACAATACTATAAATAAATGTATTATACCAGTTATAATTTAAGCACTGAACACCAACAACAGTATAAATAAATGTAGTATACTGGTTACAATTAAGCACTGAACACCAAAAATACTATAAATAAATGTAGTATACCAGTTAGAATTATGCACTGAACACAATACTATAAATAAATGTATTATACCAGTTAGAATTAAGCATTGCACACCAACGATACTATAAATAAATGTAGTAGACCAGTTCAAATTAAGCACTGAACACCAACAATCCTATAAATAAATGTATTATACCAGTTTGAATTAAGCACTTAACATCAACTATATTATAAATAAATGTATTATACCACTTTGAATTAAGCACTTAACACCAACAATACTATATAAATACATGTATTAATACCAGTTAGAATTAAGCACTGGACACCAGCGATACTATAAATAAATGTATTATACCAGTTCGAATTAAGCACTGAACATCAACAATAGTATAAATATATGTATTATACCAGTTAGAATTAAGCACAGAACACAAACAATACCATACATAAATGTAGTACACCAGTTCGATTTAAGCTCTGAACACCAATACTATAACAAATTTATAAATCCAGATAGAATTAAGCACAGAAAACTAACAATAATGTAAATAAATGCATTATACCACTAAGAATTAAGCACCAAACACCAATACTCTAAATAAAACTATTAATACCAGATAGAATTAAACACAGAAAACCAACAATACTATAGATAAATGTAGTATACCAGTTTGAATTAAGCACTGAAAAACAACAATACTGTGAATAAATGTATTACATCAGTTAGAATTAAGCAACAAATGCTAACAATCCTATAAATAAATGTAGTATACCAGTAAAAATTAAGCACTCAACAACAACAATACTATAAATAAATGTATTATACCAGAAATAATTAAGAACTGAACACCAACAATACTATAAAAAAGTACTATACCAGTTAGAATTAAGCAGAAAACACCAACAATAATATAAATAAAAATATTATACCAGTTAGAATTAAGCAGTGATCACGAACAATACTATAAATAAATGTAGTATAGCAGTTAGAATTAAGCGCCGAACACCAACACTATATAAATAAATGTATTATACCAGTTAGAATTCAGCACCTAACAACAACACTACTATAAACAAATATATTATACTAGTTTGAATTAAGCAGCGAACACCAACAATACTGTAAATAAATGTATTATACCAGTTGGAATTAAGCACCGAACACCAACAATATTAATTTATTTTACTTTACATTTGTTAACTGGGAATCTCCGACTTGGAACGAGACAATTTTCAGCAGTGGCCCAGGGAGAAATGCTCCAGATGCATACCTTTGTAATGTGGGAGGAAACTGGAGCACCCGGAGGAAACCCACACGAATGCAGGGAGGACATGCAGACTCACCACAGAAGGCATTCCAGCGGAGAACCGAGTCAGTGAACCTTTTGCTGGGAGTCAACCATGCTACCACTGTGCTGCCCGATTAATACCGGTTAGAATTAAGCACTGAACACCAGCAATACTCTAAATAAATGTATTACAGTTTCAATTAGATTGTCAAAACTCAATTCACGTGACTAAGAAATCGACAGTTATTGTGAGAAATACGTAATCGTTCAATGTGCAAAACCATGAAATCTGAAATGTTGAAGTGTTTTGGTTGGCCAAACTGTAGTATAGCTCCATAAGGTAAGTATGCAATAGTTACGGACCTTAGGGATAGTGTGCGGGTTAAGGTAAGTGTATAGATAGGTAATTAGTGTAAGATTTAGTGCAGTGTTAGAAGTAGGGTTTTGCTAAATGTATTTATGTTTATTTATTTTGTTTGGGTATATCAACGAAGTGTGCGGTAGTTACGGACCCTAGGGTTAGGGAGGGGTTAAGGGTAGTGCATAGATAGTTGTGTATGTGGGCTTTAGCATAGGGTTAGAAGTTGAGTTTTGGTGCTTTACTTTAGGATTAGGAGTAGGGTTTGGTTAGTGTATGTATGTGGTTTATTTATTTTGTTTATATAGGTAGTATTGTAGCAGGTGGAGGGGTTGGCCGACTATGAACGTTCGATATTTTAAATTCTTCAGTTTAGTGCGTTCAATATTTTCACAGTTCAAGTAATATGTGTCACTCTTTTGGTATTTGATCTAATGGATTTTCGTTGATTTGATATAGACCCAATGTATTATACTATTTTTGATGTTCAGTTTTTAATTATACCTGGTATAATGCATTTATTTATAGTATGGTGTTCAGTGCTTAATTCTAACTGGTATACTATATTTATTTACAGGATTGCTGGTGTTCATTGCTTAATTCTAACTGGTATAACTGGTGTACAGCAATACTATAAATAAATGTATTATACCAGTTTAAATTAAGCATTGAACACCAAAGTTATTACACCAGTTAGAATTAAGCAGCAAACACCAATAATACCATAAAGAAAGGTATTATACCAGTTAGAATTAAACATTGAACACCAACAATACTATAAAAAAATGTATTATACCAGTTCGAATTAAGCAGCGGACACCAACAATACTATCAATAAATGTATTATACCAGTTTGAATTAAGCACCTTACACCAACAATACTATAAATAAATGTATTATACTAGTTAGAATTAAGCACCGAACACCAATGATACTACAAATAAATGTAGTATACCAGTTTGAATTAAGCACTGAACACCAACAATACTATAAATAAATGTATTATACCAGTCTGAGTTAAGCACTGAACACCAAATATACTATAAACAAATGTATTATACCAGATAGAATTAAGCACTGAACAACAAAAATACTATAAATAAATGAAGTATACCAGTTAGAATTAAGTGCCAAACACCAACAATACTATACATAAATATAGTATACCAATTAGATTTAAGCACTGAACATAACAATACTATAAATCAATGTATTATACCAGTTATAATTAAGCACTGAACACCAACAACAGTATAAATGTAGTATACCGGTTAGAGTTAATCACTGAACACCAACAATACTATAAATAAATGTATTATACCAGTTAGATTTAAGCACTGAACACAAACAATACTATAAATAAATGTAGTATACTGGTTACAATTAAGCACTGAACACCAATAATACTATAAATGAATGTATTATACCTGTTAGACTTAAGCACTGAACACCAACAACAGTATAAAAAATGTAGTATACCAGTTAGAGTTAAGCACTGAACACCAACAATACTACAAATAAAGGTATTATACCAGTTAGACTTAAGCACTGAACACCAACAATCCTATAAATACATTTATTATACCAGTTAGAATTAAGCACTGAACACAACAATACTATAAATAAATGTATTATACCAGTTAGAATTAAGCACTGAACACTAACGATACTATAAATAAATGTATTATACCAGTTAGAATTAAGAACCGAACTCCAACAATACTATAAATAAAGGTATTATACCAGTTAGAATTAAGCACTGAACACCAACAATACTATAAATAAATGTATTATACCAGTTAGAATTAAGCACTGAACACTAATGATACTATAAATAAATGTATTATATCAGTTAGAATTCAAAACCCAACTCCAACAATACTATAAATAAAGGTATTATACCAGTTAGAATTAAGCACCGAACACCAACAATACTATAAATTAATGTATTACTATGAGTTAGAATTAAGCACTGATCACCATAAATACTATAAATAAAGGTAGTATACCAGTTAGAATTAAGCACTGAACACCAATGATACCATACATAAATGTATTATACCAGTTTAAATAAAACATTAAACACCAATACTATAAATATATGTATTATACGAGTTAGAATTAAGCACTGAACACCAACAATACTATAAATAAATTTATTATACCAGCTAGAATTAAGCACTGAACACCAACAATACTATAACTAAAGTTATTTTACCGGTTAGAATTAAGCACCGAACACCAACAATACTATAAATAAACATATTATACCAGTTTGCATTAAGCACCGAACACCATCAATACTATAAATTAATATATTATACCACTTTGAATTAAGCACCAAACTCCAACAATACTATAAATAAATGTATTATACCAGTTAGAATTAAGCACTGAACACCAAAAATACTATAAATAAAGGTATTATACCAGTTAGAATTAAGCACTGACTCCAGCAATCCTATAAATAAATGTATTATACCAGTTAGAATTAAGCACTGAACACAACAATACCATAAAAAGATGTATTATACCAGTTAGAATTAAGCACTGAACACCAGCAATGCTATAAATAAATGTATTATACCAGTTTGAATTAAGCACTGAATACCAACAATAGTATAATATATATGTATTATAGGAGTTAGAATTAAGCACTGAACACAACAATACCATAAATAAATGTATTATACCAGTTAGAATTAAGCTCTGAACACCAACAATACTATAAACAGTTTATTAAAATCAATTAGAATTAAGCACATAAAATCAACAATACTAAAAATAAATGTATTCTACCACTTTTGCTCTTATACAACAATTGGCTAAGCTTCTGGTGTCATTCAAAGGGGATCCAGTATCTGCCTGCCTGGGAAGACATGATAGACAAACCACGATGCTTTGCCAGAGATGGTCTGCACCTGTCACCACTGGGTTTCAGGTTACTGGCTAAAGCTCTTGCCACCCCTATAGTGCCTTTTTTTAGGCAAGGTTCAAAGGATAAAACCACCACCGTAACAGATACAAGCATGCAAAATCTGAAGGTAATGCTACTCAATGCTAGAAGTCTAAACCTCAAAATGCAATCTCTCGAGGCACTCCTAAAAATGAAGAACATAGATATCTGTGCAGTAACTGAAACCTGGTTCAAGGCTCCAGAGAGCACCCCTGCAATACCAGGCTACAACTCTTATCACACTTTTTGGCCACCAAACCAAGACCGAAAGACTAAAGGTGGAGGAGTGTCCATATTTACCAAGGATATTCACACCTCCAGGCTAATTGCCCAACACAATGCATCTGAAATTCTCCAAGTGCAACTAACACTAGGTAAGACTGCAATCCAAATTCTAGCTTGCTACAGATCCCCCACCATGCCCCATGATTCTCACTACACCCTTCTAAACATACTGGAAAATATTAAGATACAACCAAACACCCTACTACTGGGTGATTTCAACTACCCTGCCATTAACTGGGTAAACTACCCAGGTATCAATTCCTTTTCCCAACAGTTCTTGGAATTCATAATCTCCAATGCCCTGGATCAACTAATCCATTGTCCCACCAGGGGCTGCAATATCCTAGACCTGGTCATTACCAACATGGGAGATAGATGCTCCACACCAGTGGTCACTCCCTCATTGGTCAGGTCTGACCATAATCAAATCACCCTTGACATCCACATCCCACCCCCACCCCCCAGTAAGGAAACCTCCCTAAAAAACTTCTCCAAAGCCAACTTCTTGCTACTGAAGTCAGAAGTGACAAACTTCATGACACCCATGCAGACGGGATCTGAAAGTTTGACTGCGGAATCCTACACTAAGGCACTGTACGAGCACATCCACTCGTGCATGAATCGTGCCATCCCAAATAGAACAAAGATGCTCTCCTCCAAAAAAAGGAAGCCAATCTGGTGGTCCCCTGCTATAAACAAACTATACAACAGAAGGAAGAAACTGTTGCAGAAAAGAGGAAAATCCCAGGATGCAAAACACTCCCTCAATAAGAAGCTGGGATCCCTCATAAAATCCTGAAAAGCTAGTTTCAAAAATAAAATTAGCAAAGATTCCAAAGACAACCACAAGGCATTCTATAGTTATGTCAGTAATCTAAATGGCAATGCTCAGATCTGCTCTGAGCTTCAACAAAATAGCATTAAATATACTGATCCCAAGGATATTGCCAATATCCTGGCAGATCTTTTTAGTGCCAACTTCACCCCCTCACACCCCGTAAAGGACCAATCTCAATACCAAAAGATTGCTAAATTCCGGTAATCACGGCCACACAGGTAGAAACCGCACTCTCCAAAGCTAAGAATACAGCATCCATGGGACCAGATGACATCCCAGGCTGTGTACTACATAAACTACAAAATGAACTGGCACCTTATCTAAGTGTCATGTTTAATCATAGCCTCACCTCAGGCTTAATGCCCACTGAGTGGTGTGCAGCTACATTTATCCCACTCCACAAGGGGGGATCCACCTTGGATCCTGGGAACTACTGTCCCATCAGTCTGACGAGCCTGATCAGCAAGAGCATGGAACGCATTATCAAGGAACTTATAAACAAAGACATTGGCAACCTTCAAACACTGGACCCCACCCAGTTTGGGTTTGTGAAGGGCCGATCTTGTCTCCTGAACCTGACTGACTTATTTGAATTAGTTTCCAGAGCTGTGGATGAGGGTAAGGCAGTCCACACAGCCTATCTGGACCTCACCAAGGCCTTCGACACCATCCCCCACAGTGGAATCATAGATAAACTTACTAAGCTGGGCATAAATCCCTATGGCACTCGATGGGTTGCCAACTGGCTTACCGACAGAACCCAGACTGTAAAAGTAGCCAGCTCCAAATCCAGCTCCAGACAAGTGGAGTACCTCAGGGTTCAGTCCTGGGGCCACTCTTGTTTGGCATCTACTTCTGTGAAGTACAGGCCAACACTAAGGGACTCTGGCTAACAAAGTTCGCAGATGACTGCAAACTGGGAGCCATTATTGAATCCCCAAATGATGTGGATATTCTACAAAAGGGCCTTACAGAAACAGATGCCTGGTGCCAGAGCCATGGGCTCAAGCTTAATGCCAAGAAATGTATAGTTATCCCCTTTGGAAAAAAACATGTACCCATAAATTACCACATAGGTGGCAGTACACTAAACATCAAAAGTGTGATGAGAGACTTAGGGACACAGGTGGACAGTGGTCTCACTTTTGATAACCACATCATCACAACAGTCAACAAATCCTTCTATGTGGCTCACCTCATCACTAAGGGCTTTTCATCCAGAAAAAAGGAGGTCATTGTCCCACTGTACTCATCCCTCATTAAACCCATTATAGAGTATAATGCCCCATTTGGTATGTACCTCACAAGACATCTGCAACAGCTGGAAAGGCCACAGAAATACCTCACTAAAAGAATCACAGGCCTAAAGTAGATGCTATATGCTGACCATCTAAAAAAACACCAGCTATACTCTGTGGGACAGCATCTACTCAGAGGCGATCTCTGCTTAACATACAATGCCATGTCAAACCCTGAGCAGTTGGACATGCTCCACTTAAAGAAATCCCAATCCCTCAGAGCCACATTCTCCAGGGATCTATACCTTGTCATCACAATGAACAAAACATGCTGGAGTGATAGGTTCCTAACCCATAGACTCCTCATACTCTGGAATGGACTGCCCATACATGTCAAGCAGAGTGCCACCTTGGCCCTCTTCAAAAGGAACTATGATGATTGAATGGGAGATAGGAAATTCACCCCAGGGATCATGTCAGTCGCTCTGCTAGACAGGGGTCCAGAGAAGTAAATATTGTGGGAAGAAATATCCAGGGAATTGTTATGGCTAGGCTTGTATAGGCCCTAGGGACGATAGCCCAGTACCAACCTATAAACCTATGAACCTATGAACTTAGAATTAAGCACCGAACACCAACAATACTATAAATAAAGGTATAAATGCCAGATAGAATTAAACACAGAAAACCAACAATACTATAGAAAAATGTAGTATACCAGTTTGAATAGGCACTGAACAACAATACTGTAAATAAATGTAGTACACCAGTTAGAATTAAGCACCGAATGCCAACAATCCTATAAATAAATGTATTATACCAGTTAGAA
The DNA here is from genome assembly GCF_019279795.1 of Protopterus annectens. Classification (NCBI taxonomy): domain Eukaryota; kingdom Metazoa; phylum Chordata; order Ceratodontiformes; family Protopteridae; genus Protopterus; species Protopterus annectens. The sequence continues at coordinate 646,870,411 of NC_056736.1, forward strand.
TTAAGCACAAAACACCAACAATAATATAAAGAAGCACCAACAATAATATAAAGAAATATATTATACCAGTTAGAATTAAGCACTGAACACCAACAATAATGTAAATAAATGTATTATGCCTGTAAGAATTAAGCACTGAACACCAACGATACTATAAATAAATGTAGTATACCAGTTAGAATTAAGCACCGAACACCAACACAATAAATAAATGTACTATAACAGTTAGAATTAAGCACCGAACACCAACACTACTATAAATAAATATATTATACTAGTTAGAATTAAGCACTGAACACCAACAATAATGTAAATAAATGCATTATACCAGTTCGAATTAAGCACAAAACACCAACAATACTATAAATACATGTAGTAAAACAGTTCAAATTAAACACTGAACACCAACAATACTGTACATAAATGTATTATACCAGTTCAAACTAAGCACTTAACACCAACAATACTATAAATAAATGTATTAAAATCAGTTAGAATTAAGCACCGAACACCAACAATACTCTAAATAAATGTATCAATTTATTTTATTTTGCATTTGTTAACTGGGAAACTCTGACTTGGAATGAGGCAATTTTCAGCAGAGGCCCGGGGAGAAATGCTCCAGACGCATATCTTTGTAACGTGGGAGGAAACTGGAGCATCTGGAGGAAACTCACACGAATGCTGGGAGGACATGCAGACTCCACACAGAAGGCATCCCAGCCGAGAATCGAGCCGGAGAACCTTTTGCTGGGAGGCAACAATGCTACTGCTGCACCACTGCACTGCCCGATTAATACCAGTTAGAATTAAACACAGAATACTATAAATAAATGTAGTATACCAGTTTCAGTTAAGCACTGAACACCAACAATACTACAAACAAATGTAGTATAAAAGTTAGAATTAAGCATTGAACACCAACAATCCTATAAATAAATGTATTATACCAGTTATAATTAAGCACTGAACACCAACAATACTATAAAAAAATGTACTATATCAGTTAGAATTAAGGACTGAACACCAGCAATACTATAAATAAATGTATTAGGGTTCATATTGGATTGTAGAAACTCTGTTTATGCGAATATGAAATCAACACTTATTGCGCGAAATATGTAATTGAATGTGCAAAACCGTGAAATTCGAAATGTCGAAGTTTTTGGTTGGCCTGTCTGCGGTATAGCTCTGTAAGGTAAGTGTGTGATAGTTACAGACATTATGGTTAGTGAGGGGTTAAGGATAGTGCATAGATAGTAGTGTATGTGGGGTTTAGTGTAGGGTTAGAAGTTGAACTTTGGTGCTTTACTTTAGAATTAGGAGTAAGGTTTGGCTAGTGTATGTATGTGATTTATTTATTTTGTTTGAATAGATAGTATGTAGCAGGTTGTGGAGTTGGCTGACTATGAACATTCGATATTTTAAATTTTGCGGTTTAGTGCATTCGGTATTTTCATGTGGTAATACATGTCGCTGTTTTGGTATTCGATCTAATGGATTTTCATTGATTTGATATAGACCTAATGTATTATACTATTGTTGGTGTTCAGTGCTTAAATATAACTGGTATAATACATTTATTTATAGGATTGCTAGTGTTCAGAGCGTAATTCTTACTGGTATAACTGGTGTGCAACAATACTATAAATAAATGTATTATACCAGTTCAAATTAAGCACTGAACACCAACGATATTATATCAGTTAGAATTAAGCACCGAACACCAACAATACTATGAATAAATATATTATACCAGTTGAAATTAAGCACTGAACACCAACAATACTATAAATAAATGTATTATACTAGTAAGAATTAAGCACCAAACACCAATGATACTATAAATAAATGTAGTATACCTGCTTGATTTAAGCACTGAACACCAACGATACTATAAATAAATGTATAATACCAGTTCGAATTAAGCACTGAGAACCAACAATGCTATAAATAAATGTATTCTACCAATTGAAATTAAGCATACAACACCAACAATACTTTAAAGAAGTGTATTATACCTGTTCGAATTCAGCACTGAACACCAACGATACTATAAATAAATGTATTATACCAGTGAGAATTAAGAACCGAACACCAACGATACTATAAATAAATATATTATACCAGATGGAATTAAGCACCGAACAACAAAATTACTATAAATAAATGAAGTATACCAGTTAGAATTAAGTGCCAAACACCAACAATACTATAAATAAATGTAATATACCAGTTAGACTTAAGAACTGAACACAACAATACTATAAAGAAATGTATTATACCAGTTATAATTAAGCACTGAACACCAACAGTACAAATAAATGTAGTATACCAGTTGGGGTTAAGCACTGAAAACCAACAATGCTATAAATAATTGTATTATACCAGTTAGACTTAAGAACTGAACATAAAAAATACTGTAAATAAATGTATTACACCAGTTCAAATTAAGCACTGAACACCAACAATATTATACCAGTTAAAATTAAACACCGAACACCAACAGTACTATGAATAAATATATTATACCAGTTGAAATTAAGCAACGAACACCAACAATGCAATAAATAAATGTATTATAACAGTTCGAATTAAGCAATGAACACCAACAATACTATAAATAAATATATTATATTAGTTAGAATTAAGCACCAAACACCAATGATACTATATATAAATGTAGTATACCTGTTTGATTTAAGCACTGAACACCAACGATACTATAAATTAATGTAGTATACCAGTTCGAATTAAGCACTGAACCCCAACAATACTATAAATAAATTTATTCTACCAAATGACATTAAATATATTATACTAGTTAGAATTAAGCACAGAACACCAATGATACTATAAATAAATGTCGTATACCTGTTCAATTTAAGCACTGAACACCAATGATACTATAAATTAATGTAGTATACCAGTTCAAATTAAGCACTGAACCCAAACTATACGATAAATAAATGTATACCAGTTCGAATTAAGAACTGAGCACCAACAATACCATAAATAAATTTATTCTACCAATTGAAATTAAGCACACAATACCAACAATACTATAAATAAATGTATTATACCTGTTTGAATTCAGCACTGAACACCAACGATACTATAAATACATGTATTATACCAGATGGAATTAAGCACCGAACAACAAAATTACTATACATAAATGAAGTGTACCAGTTAGAATTAAGTGCCAAACACCAACAATACTATAAATAAATTTAATATACCAGTTAGACTTAAGCACTGAACCCAACAATACTATAAAGAAATGTATTATACCAGTTATAATTAAGCACTGAACACCAACAACAGTATAAATAAATGTAATATACCAGTTAGAGTTAAGCACCGAAAATCAACAATGCTATAAATAATTTTATTATACCAGTTAGAATTAAGAACTGAACATAAAAAATACTATAAACAAATGTAGTATACTGGTTTCAATTAAGCACCAGTAATACTATAAATAAAGATATTATACCAGTTAGAATAAAACACTGAACACCAACGATGCTATAAATAAATGTAGTAGACCAGTTCAAATTAAGCACTGAACACCAACAATCCTATAAGTAAATGTATTATACCAGTAGGAATTAATCACCGAGCACCAACAATACTATAAACAAATGTATTAAAACCAGTCAGAATTAAGCACTGAACACAAAAAATACTATAAATAAATGTAGTATACCAGTTAAAATTAAGCATTGAACACCAACGATACTAAAAATAAATGTATTATACCAGTTCGAATTAAGCACTGAACACCAACAATAGTATAAATATATGTATTATATGAGTTAGAATCAAGCATTGAACACCAACGATACTATAAATAAATTTATGATACCAGTTAGAATTAAACACAGAACACAAACAATAAATGTAGTATACCAGTTCAAATTAAGCTCTGACCACCAACAATACTATAAATAAATTTATTAAAACCAGTTAGAATTAAGCACAGAAAACCAACAATAGTATAAATGTATTATACCACTTAGAATTAAGCACCAAACACCAACAATACCATAAATAAATGTATTAACACCAGATAGAATTAAACACACAAAACCAACGATACTATAGCTAAATGTAGTATACCAGTTTAAATTAAGCACTGAACAACAATACTCTAAATAAATGTAGTACACCAGTTAGAATTAAGCACGGAACGCCATCAATACTATAAATAACTGTAGTATAGCAGCAAAAATTAAGCACTGAACAACAATACTCTAAATAAATGTAGTACACCAGTTAGAATTAAGCACCGAACGCCATCAATACTATAAATAACTGTAGTATAGCAGCAAAAATTAAGCACTGAACACCAACAATGCTATAAATGTATTATACCAGTTATAATTAAGCACTGAACACCAACAATACTATAAATAAATGTACTATACCAGTTAGAATTAAGCACAGAACACCAACAATAATATAAATAAATAAATTATACCAGTTAGAATTAAGCATTGAACACCAACAATACTATAAATAAATGTATTATACCGGTTAGGATTAAGCACTGAACACCAACGATACTAAAAAAAAATGTAGAATACCGGTTAGAATTAAACACTGAACACCAAGAAAACTATAAATAAATGTAGTATACCAGTTAGAATAAAGCACTGCACCCCAACAATACTATAAATAAATGTATTATAGCAATTAGAATTAAGCTCCAAAAACAACAGTACTATAAAACAAAGGAATTATACCAGTTAGAATTAAGCACCGAACACCAACAGCACTATAAATAAATGTGGTATACCAGTTAGAATTAAGCACTGAACTCCAACAATACTGTAAATAAATGTATTTTTCCTGTCACAATTAAGCAATGAACACCAACAATACTATAAAAAATGTAGTATACCGTTTAAAATTAAGCACCGAACACCAACAATACTATAAATAAATGTAGTATAGCAGTTAGAATTAAGACCCGAACACCAACCCTATATAAATAAATGTATTATACCAGTGAGAATTAAGCACCGGACACCAACAACACAATAATAAAATGTATTATATGAGTAAGAATTAAACACCGAACACCAATGATACTATAAATAAATGTATTATACCAAATGGAATTAAGCACTGAACAGCAAAAGTACTATAAAAAATTAAGTATACCAGTTAGAATTAAGAACTGAACACAACAATATTATAAATAAATATATTATACCAGTTATAATTAAGCACTGAACACCAACAACAGTATAAATAAATGTAGTATACCAGTTAAAGTTAAGCACTGAACACCAACAATACTATAACTAAATGCATTATACCAGTTAGAATTAAGCACTGAACAAAAACAATACTATAAATAAATGAAGTATACTGTTTACAATTAAGCACTTAACACCAACAATACTATAAATAATGTTCTTATACATGTTAGACTTGAGCAATGAACAACAAAAATACTAAAAATAAATACAGTATACCAGTTAGAATTAAGCACTGAACACCAACAATACTATAAAAGGAAGGTATTATACCAGTCAGAATTAAGCACTGAACACAGCAATACTATAAATAAATGTATTATACTAGTAAGAATTAAGCACTAAATACCAACAATACTACAAATATATTATACTAGTTCGAATTAATCAGCGAACACCAAAAATATTTTAAATATTATTATAATATTATTTAGTATACCAGTAAGAATTAAGCACCGAATACCAACAATACTATAAATAAATTTATTATACCACTTAGAATTAAGTACTGAACACCAACAATACTATAAATAAATATATTGTACTGGTTAGAATTAAGCACTGAACACCAACGATACTATAAATAAATGTATTATACCAGATAGACTTAAGCAACAAACACCAATAATACTATAAATAAAGATACTTTACCAGTTAGAATTAAGCACCGAACTTCAACAATACTACAAATAAATGTAGTATACCACTTTGAAAGAAAGCACTGAACACCAACGATACTATAAATAAAATTTGTAGACCAGTTCAAATTAAGCACTGAACACCAACAATCCTATAAATAAATGTATTATACCAGTTTGAATTATGAACTTAACACCAAAGATATTATAAATAAATGTATTATACCACTTCGAATTAAGCACCAAACACCAGCAATACTATAAATAAATGTATTAATACCAGTTTGAATTATGCACTGAACACCAAAAATACTATAAATAAATGTAGTATACCAGTTAAAATTAAGCACTGAACACCAACGATACTATAAAAAAATGTATTATACCAGCTTGAATTAAGCACTGAAAACAAACAATAATATAAATATATGTATTATACGAGTTAGAATTTAGCACTGAATGCCAACAATACTATAAATTAATTTATTATACTAGTTAGAATTAAGCACAGAACACAAATAATACTATAAATAACTATAGTATACCAGCAAGAACTTAGCTCTGAACACCAACAATACTATAAATAAATATATTGTACTAGTTCGAATTAAGCAGCGAAAACCAACAAAACTATAAATAAATGTATTATACCAATTCGAATTAAGCAGCGAACACCAACAATACTATAAATAAATATATTATACCAGTACGAAATAACCAGCAAACACCAACAATACTATAAATAAATGTACTATGCCAGTTACAATTAAGCAGAAAACACCAACAATACTATAAATAAATGTATTATACCAGTTTGAATTAAGCACTTATCAAAGATATTATAAATAAATGTATTATACCTCTTCAAATTAAGCACCGAACACCAGCAATACTATAAATAAATGTATTAATACCTAGTTTGAATTAAACACTGAACACCAAAAATATTATAAGTAAATGTAGTATACCAGTTAGAATTAAGCACTTAACACAAACAATACTATAAAAAAATGTATTATACCAGCTCAAATTAAGCACTGAACACCAACAATAATATAAATATATGTATTATGAGTTAGAATTTAGCACTGAACACCAACAATACTATAAATACATGTATTATACTAGTTAGAATTAAGCACAGAACACAAACAATACTATAAATAAATGTAGTATACCAGTTAGAACTTAGCTCTGAACACCAACAATACTATAAATAAATTTATTAAAACCAGTTAGAAGCACAGAAAACCAACAATACTATAAATAAATGTATTATACCACTTAGAATTAAGCACCAAACACCAACAATACTATAAATAAATGTATTAATACCAGTCAGAATTAAACACAGAAAACCAACAACACTATAGATAAATGTAGTATACCAGTTTGAATTAAGCAGTGAACAACAATACTATAAATTAATGCAGTACACCGGTTAGAATTAAGCACCGAACGCCAACAATCCTATAAATAATTGTAGTATACCAAGACAAAATAAGCACCGAACACCAACAATACTATAAATAAATGTACTATGCCAGTTACAATTAAGAAGAAAACACCAACAATAATAAAAATAAATATTTTATACCAATTAGAATTAAGCAGTGAACACCAACAATACTATAAATAAATGTAGTATACCAGTTAAAATAAAGCACAGAACACCAGCAATACTATACATAAATATATTATACCAGTTTGAGTTAAGCACCGAACACCAACAATACTATAAGAAAAATGTATTATACCAGTTCAAATTAAGCACTGAATACCAACACTACTATAACTAAATGTATTATACCAGCTAAAATTTAGCACCGAACACCAACAAAAGCAAAAATAAAGGTATTATACCAGTTAGAATTAAGCACTGAATACCAACAATACTACAAATATATTGTACTAGTTCAAATTAAGCAGCAATCACCAATAATACTATAAATAAATGTATTAATACCAGTCAGAATTAAACACTGAACACCAAAAATACTATAAATGATTTAGTATACCAGTAAGAATTAAGCACCAAACACCAACAATACTATTTATTATACCACTTAGAATTAAGCACTGAACACCAACTATACTATAAATAAATGTATTATACCAGTTAGAATTAAGCAATGAACACCAATAATACAATAAATAAAGATATTTTACCAGTTAGAATTAAGCACCGAACTCCAACAATACTATAAATAAATGTAGCATACCACTTCGAAAGAAAGCACTGAACACCAACGATACTATAAATAAAATTTGTAGACCAGTTCAAATTAAGCACTGAACTCCAACAATCCTATAAATAGGTTCATAGGTTGATACTAGGCTATCTGCCCTAGGGCATTTACAAGCCATGCCAGAGTGTGTTTGGCTTTCACCACCCTTCTTAGATTAGTTGACTGTGCCTCTGTATAGTAGGTCACAGAAGATAGCCCATTTAAGGTTAGTTTACCGTGCCTCTGTCTAGCAGTGACACAGAAGAGATCCCAGGGGTAAATTTACGATCTCCCATCCAAACGTCAAGATTCTTCTTGAAGAGGGTTATTGAGGGGCTCTGTCTGACATGGATTGGGATTTTGTTCCAGAGTGAGGGGAGCCTCTGGGATATGAATCTGTCCCTCCAGCATGTTCTATTTATTTCTGTGCTGAGGTTTAAGTCACTGGAGCATGTAGTTCTGATGGATTTGGATTTCTTGAGGTGGAGCATGTCCATTAATTCTGGGTTGGACATGGCTTTATACGTCAGGCACAGATCGCCTCTGAGTAGGCGGTAAGCAACTGAGTAGAGCTGGAGTTTCTTTAGCTTAACTGCGTAGGGCATCTGTTTGAGTCCATTGATCATCTTGGTGAGGTACCTTTGGGGTCTTTCTAGTTGTAGCAGGTGTCAGGTAAGGTACATCCCAAATGGGGCATTGTATTCAATTATGGGCCTGATGAGTGATGAGTAGAGGGGCACAATGACCTCTCTTGATCTAGATGTGAACCCCTTCATGATAAGGTGGGCTATATAGAATGTCTTTCTAACCACGTTGGCAATGTGATTGTCAAAGGAGAGATTGCAATCTACTTGGGTCCCCAAATCCCTAATTACTTCTTCCAAACTTAATGGATTACCACCTATGTGGTAATTTATGGGCACTTTTGTTTTTCCCAAAGGGGGTGACAATGCACTTTTTGGCATTTAGCTTTAGGCCATGGCTCTGGCACCAGTTATCGGTCCCTGTGAGACCTTTTTGGAGGATGCTTGTGTCAGCTGGTGAGTCGATTATGGCCCCCAGTTTGCAGTCATCTGCAAACTTTGTCAGCCATAGTCCTCCTGTGTTAGCCTGTACCTCAGAGAAATATATACCGAACAAGAGAGGTCCCAGGACTGAGCCTTGTGGGACGCCACTTGCAACTGGTTTATAGTCTGACATGGCACCTGCAATTCTGACAATGTGGGTTTTATCCCTAAGCCATTTTGCAACCCATCTTGTGACATAGGGGTTGATATTTAAGCTGGTGAGCTTATTTATGATGCCCGAGTGGGGTATTGTGTCGAAGGCTTTTGCAAAGTCAAGGTAGGCTGTGTGGACTACCTTCCCTTTGTCTATGGCCTTGGTGACTGTTTCAAAAAAATTGACCAGGTTCAAGAGGCAAGATCTGCCCTTAACAAAGCCAAATTGGGTAGGATCCAATGTTTGGAGGTTCCCATTGTCTTTGTTTATGAGTTCCATGATGATACGTTCCATGATGATACGCTCCATAGCTTTGCAGATCAGGCTAGTTAGGCTCATAGGGCGATAGTTTCCGGGCTCCGTTGTGGCACCACCTGTATGGAGTGGGACCACTGTTGCTGTATGCCATTCTTTGGGTACATATTCTGTTGTAAGGCTGAGACTGAACAGTGATTTTAAGTGAGGGTTCAGTTCTTCTTGGAGCTCATGTAAAACGCAGCCCGGGACACCGTCCGGTCCCATTGATGCTGTGTTTTTTTGCTTTGGAGAGGGCAGCTCTCACCTGTGTATCTGTGATGTCAGGGAGGCTACACTCTGTTGGGATAGTCATTTGCTCATTTGGGGGGGAGAATTTTGCACTGAACCTGTCTGCCAGGATGTTGGCAATGTCTGTGGGTTCAGTGTATTTTTTGTCATTTTGCACTAACTCAAAGCATATCTGGGAGTTTCCACCCAGGTTTCTGACATAACTAAAGAAAGCCTTGTGATTATCTTTAGCGTCTAGCCTTAGATGATTTTATGAGGGATCATAGTTTCTTGCTAGTACTGATCAGAGTTGCCATCCCTTTCAGGGATTTTGCTCTATCATGTAGTAGCTTCCTCCTCCTGTTGTACAGCTTATTTATGGCTGGGGTCCACCAGACAGGTCTCCTGCCTTTGGAGGAGTGTGTCTTGGTTAATTTTGGCATAGCACGATCCATGCATTCTTGTAGGTATCCATAGAATGCGTTTGTAAAGGATTCTGCGGTTTGGGCCATATTTTCCACTGGCCCTGGGGCTTTGAAGGATTCCACCTCGGTTTTGAGAAGTGGGAAGTTTGCTTTTGAGAAGTTTTTGACCGTGGTTTCCTTTGCTTATACTAGTTTGAATTAAGCACTTAACACCAAAGATATTATAAATAAATGTATTATACCACTTCGAATTAAGCACCGAACACCAGCAATACTATAAATAAATGTAGTATACCAGTTAGAATTAAGCACTGAACACCAACGATACTATAAAAAATCTATTACAACAGCTCGAATTAAGCAATGAACACCAGCAATAGTATAAATATATGTATTATACGAGTTAGAATTTAGCACTGAACGCCAACAATACTATAAATAAATTTATTATACTAGTTAGAATTAAGCAAAGAACACAAATGATGCTATAAATAAATGTAGTATACCAGTCAAAACTTGGCTCTGAACACCAACAATACTATAAATAAATTTATTAAAACTAGTTAGAAGCACAAAAAACCAACAATACTATAAATAAATGTACTATACCACTTAGAATTAAGCACTGAACCCCAACAGTACTATAAATAAATGTATTAATACCAGACAGAATTAAACACAGAAAACCAACAATTTGTTTGTGTCTTTCGGCTTTTCTCCGACTCTGGTCCGCTAATGATTATACATAAATGTAGAATACCAGTTTGAATTTATCAACAAAACTATAAATTACTGCAGTACACCAGTTAGAATTAAGCACTGAATGCCAACAATCCTATAAATAATTGTAGTATACCAAGAAAAAATAAGCACTGAACACCAACAATACTAAAAATAAATGTAGCATACCGGTTAGAATTAAACACTTAACACGAACAATACTATAAATAAATGTATTATACCAGTTTGAATTAAGCACTTAACATCAAGGATATTATAAATAAATGTATTATACCACTTCGAATTAAGCACCGAACACCAGCAATACTATAAAACAAATGTATTAATACCAGTTTGAATTAAGCACTAAACACCAAAAATACTATAAATAAATGTAGTATACCAGTTATAACTAAGCACTGAACACCAACAATACTATAAAAAATGTATTATACCAGCTCAAATTAAGCACTGAACTCCAACAATAATATAAATATATGTATTATACGAGTTAGAGTTTAGCACTGAACACCAACAATACTATAAATAAATATATTGTACTAGTTCGAATTAAGCAGCGAACACCAATACTATAAATAAATGTATTAATACCAATCAGAATTAAACACTGAACACCAAAAATACTATAAATAAATGTACTATGCCAGTTACAATTAAGCAGAAAACACCCACAATAATAAAAATAATATTTTATACCAGTTAGAATTAAGCAGTGAACACCAACAATACTATAAATAAATGTAGTATACCAGTTAAAATAAAGAACCAAAACACCAACAATACTACACATAAATATATTATATCAGTTTAAGTTAAGCACCAAACACCAACAATACTATAAAAAATGTAGTATACCAGTTAAAATAAAGACCCGAACACCAACAATACTATAAAAAATGTATTATACCAGTTCGAATTAAGCACGGAATACCAACACTACTATAACGATACTATAAATAAATGTATACCAGTTAGAATTAAGGACCGAACACCAACAGTACTATAAATAAAGGTATTATACCAGTTAGAAATAAGCACTGAACACCAACAATACTATAAATAAAGGTATTATATCAGTTAGAATTAAGCACCGAACACCAGCAATACTATACATAAATATATTATACCAGTTTCAGTTAAGCACTGAACACCAACAATACTATAAAAAAAATGTATTATACCAGTTCGAATTAAGTACCGAATACCAACACTACTATAACTAAATGTATTATACCAGTTAGAATTAAGCACTGAATACCAACAATACTAAAAATATATTATACTAGTTCGAATTAAGCAGTGAACACCAGCATTACTATAAATAAATGTAGTATACCAGTTCAAATTAAACACTTAACACCAACAATACTATAAATAAATGTAATGTTAAGTTGTCAATCTCGCCTTCATTCTTGCTTGATGGGTTCGGAGCCACTCGGCACTTTGCTAAGCTCGAGAGTCACTTTTACCAGCTCGAGGCAGCCCCATATCCCATGATGCAAGGCGGTAAGTACCCAGATCTCGTTTGCCGCTTCGCTGATGAGGTCCTCCTTTTGCCAGCTCCTGGTGAGTGTTAGTCTTTAACTACTTTTTGCCCCTAAAATTTAACTTTTTTCACTTTTCTTTAGAATACCTTCTTTTTTACTTAATTGTAAGCCCTTTTCTGACTAAAATTATATTTCCTTTCCCTTCTTTTAGTCAGGCCTTCATTCCCTCCCACCCCCCCCCTGTCAGTTTGTGTGTGTGTGTGAGAGGTTAGTTTACTATATATTAGATAACTTTAGTTGTCTGTTTGGGACTGTGTTGTGGTGTTCTGTTTGTGTACAACTATGTCCAAAGAAAGGGTCTCAGGCTTTAAGAAGTGTGACTCGTGCTGTCAGAAGATGTCTCTGACAGACGGTCACACTTCTTGTTTATATTGCCTGGGACCTCTCCACCTGCAGGACTCCTGTGCAATTTGTCATTCCTTTAGCCAGAGAGTCCTGCAGGAGAGGAGAAATAAGTTGATTTTAAGGGGTCTCCTTAAACTGGAGGGCTCTCCGGCCAAATCGGCTCCGAGCAAGACTTCTAAGTCTTCTAAGGCCCAGGCTTCTGTATCTAAGCCGGTGGCCTCGGCTCCGGCTGGAGCTGATCCTGTCTTGCAAAAATCTTCGGCACCGATGGCTATCGGTGCCGATACTGTTATGGTCACATTGGTGTCGGCTCAGGCTTCGGTGTCGGCGCCTACCGGCACCGACACCATTACTGTTACGTCTGTATCGGCTCCGGCTGGAGCCAATGCATCGAGACTTTCATTCGGAGCCGAAAAGTCCTCGGCTCCGTCTGGATCTATGGTTTCTTCGGCTCCAATGGTTCCTTCGAGGAAGAGGTCCAGGTCCCCTTCCTTGGAACCGATACTCTCGGCTCCGGCCTCACCTCTCCTCTCGGAGTGGAGCCATCGGAGCCGATCATCTAGGTCGTCCAGGTTTTCAGACCATGATTTAGAGAGGGTGGTAAGTAGATTATTGAAATCACAGGCACTGGCCCAGATGCTGCATAGTCCGTCTCAACAGACGACTATTAGTCCACACCCTCTTCAAGTTCCTCCTTCAACTCTACCTCAGAGTTTGGAGCTGGATAGTTACTGCTATGGCTGAGGGGCGGATACCCCCCCCCTTTTGCACCCTCGGCATCCACTCATCTCCTCTTCGAGACCTTCCTTGGAGGGATTCGGTGGTCGGGCTTCCCTGGTCTCCTCCGAGGGGGTGAGTGGCATCGGACCCTTGTCCGACCCCGCTCTTCCCCTTGGAGCCTCGGCCTTGGTGCGCTCGGCTCCGACATCTGCCTCGGAGCCTTCCCTTTCAGTGGGCCCTGGAGTCCTGGTTTCTTCGGAACGGGTTCTCTCGGACCTCCCTGGGAGGGGCCTTGAGGATGAAGAGTGTGCTGGCCACTGGGCTCAGCCAGCAGTCCATTCCCTTAGCTCCTCCCTCTACAGTGCCTGTCGATATCTCTTCCATCTCTCTTGCTCCCGGACCCAGAGATCCACCGCCTCAGGTTTCCCCACTGGGAATAACCCCCTCTTCCGAGGATTCTCCTGATCAGTCAGGAGATCCTCTGTGCAAGAGGACTTGTAAGAGGAAACACCTAGACTCCCCTGAGTCTATCACTTCAGATACCGACTTAGATGAGTCGGAGGGATCTAAGATCCTCTGAGGATGTCTCCTTTTCAGACATCCTAGAACTCCTAAAACAGAGGGGAAACTGGCCCTCCACAAATCCCTCTGAGGATGAGTCGGTATACCTAGAGGCGTTTGGATCTCGGCCCTCCACCTCCTGGGTGTCTCCACCTTTCGACCCCCTTATGGAGGTTATTGCTCAAAAGGCTTGGGCTGCTCCTGACTCTGTAGAGCCAGTTCCTAGGAGGCCATCTAAATTTATTACTGCCCCTTCGGAAAAGCAATTCCTTACGAAAGGTGTCCCTGTTGATGCCATGGTGGTGGCGGCTGCCACTAAGAAGGAACTTGCAGATCCTACGGCTGCAGGGGCTCAAGAGAAAATTGCTTCTCAGCTAGGAATCCTTAATTCTATAGCTAACTCCTCCATGCGACTGATAGCTAACTCCTCCATGCGACTGATATCATATGCAGCAGATGGAGCGAGTAGAGCCGCAGGTACAGGAGTGGCTCTTAGACGTCAATCCTGGATGCAGCTCTGTAATTTTGCAGATCCCTTTAAGGCGTCCTTCACAAACTCTCCCTTTGATGGGTCAGCTTTGTTTGGCCCTCAAGTGAAGGATACATTGACTAGGTGTGAACAGGATGGCAAGACTCTTTCTGCCGTAGGGGTCTGTTTTTCCACCCCTTCTAGACCTTACCCCAAAGGACAGAAGGGTGGAAAGATGTGGTTCCGCAAATCCCAAGGAGTCACGCCAGACACACGTGGTCAGTTTACCCCTAGAGGCAGAGGGGGTAATAACAACAGACACCGCTCTAGAGGCAGAGGGGGTCCACAGAACCAGGGAAGCAGAGAGCCTCTCTGACAAGCCCTTCCAGCATCCCTGAGATGTTGCCCGACTGTCCATCCTTGGAGGCAGTCGGGGGAAGACTATCGCTGTACCCAGAAGCCTGGCGTTCCCTCACTCAAGACAGATGGGTACAGTCGATTATATCCGAGGGTTACAAAATTCCTTTCGAGGAAAATCCCTTCTCTCACACAAATTCCCTTCCAGATGTACCACCCGGTCTAAGGGAAATTGCAGAGTTAGAAGTATTAAAGCTTGTACAAAAAAGAGCCATTCAGCCAGTTACAACAGACCATTCAGAACCCGGAATCTACTCAAGATTCTTTTTGGTCCCCAAAAAGACGAGAGACTGGAGACCAATTTTGGATCTCAGCAGACTCAACAAGTCTGTGAGGAAGACAAGATTTCGAATGGTCACACTTCAGTCAATTTTGCCCTTCCTAGAGAAGGACAACTGGATGTGCTCAATAGATCTTCAGGACGCTTACTATCACATAAAAATTCACAGACGCTCCAGAAGGTTTCTCCGCTTTCGGCTAGGGTCCAGTCATTTCCAATTCAGAGCCCTGCCCTTTGGTCTCACTACAGCCCCCAGAGTGTTCACCAAATGTATGGCAGTGGTCACGGCTCACCTGAGACGTCAAGGATTCCAGGTGTTTCCGTATCTCGATGACTGGCTCCTTTCAGCCACCACCAGGCATCTACTTCTTCAAGCCAGGGATTACACACTAAATCTCTGCACTCAATTGGGAATTTCGATCAACTACAAAAAATCCTCCTTATTGCCCTGCCAGTCTATTACCTTCATAGGCGCAAACTTAAACATTGTTTGGATGTCAGCAACCCTCACAGACCAAAGAATCTCAAATATACAAAGTCACGTGAGGATCATCCTTGCCAGCAAAAAGGTGCAAGCCAGAATGGTTCTGAAGGTCTTGGGCCTCATGGCTGCGGCCATTACCCTTCTTCCCCTGGCCCCCGCTTCTACATGCGTCTACTTCAGTGGATGTTGTTCACTCAGTGGTCGTACCAACAACTTCCAATGTGTCACCAAATCCTGGTGACACAAATTTGCAAGAATCATCTTTCATGGTGGATTACTTCTCCCCAGATTCACCAAGGCAGACCCTTTGTACCCCCGGCCCCGGTAGCCACTGTCACTACGGACGCCTCCCTGATCGGGTGGGGGGGGTCATTATCAGGGCAGGATGGTTCATGGGACATGGCAACCGTTCGAATACCACCTGCACATAAATGTCCTAGAGATGAGAGCAGTGCTTTTAACGTTGCAAGCCCTCAATGACTTTCTTCCCTTGGGAACAATTGCAGTTCGCACAGACAACATGTCTGTAGTATGGTATATCAGCAAACAGGGCGGAACCAAGTCCTACCCCTTGTGTCGAGAAGCTCTCAGACTTTGGCAATGGGCGATCTCCTCTCATCGGTTTCTGGTAGCAACGCATATCCCTGGGAAAACCAACATTCTAGCGGACAGATTGAGCAGAGCTATTCTCATGCCTCACGAGTGGTCTCTCAAACAATCTATAGTGGAGGAGATTTTTCTAGAATGGGGCCACCCATGTTGGAATCTATTTGCTACTCCCCAAAACAGCAAATGCCCAGACTTCTTTTCTCTCTTCCCACTGCCAGGCCATCCCCCCAGAGACGCTCTAACCCAGGATTGGCCCCAGGGACTTCTTTATGCCTTTCCTCCCTTTCCACTGATTCCACAAGTTCTCCAGAAAGCCACCGTTTTGAGAGCCAAAATGATTCTCATTGCTCCCTATTGGCCTCGACAAATTTGGTTTCCGTTCCTCCATCGTCACCTTTTGGTGCAGCCGTGGCATCTGGACCCAGTACCAGACCTTCTGATTCACCAATCGGGTCAGCTGCACCGGTCTATTCCTTCTCTCAACCTCACAGCATGGTTGCTCCACTTCCTTCCTTAGCCAGGCTTCCTATGATCTCTAATCCTGTTAGGGATATCATAGTGGCTTCCCTAAAATCCTCTACTAGAAGGATTTATACCAGCAAATGGAAACGCTTTTCTTGTTGGGCAAAAGCTAAAAGTATTGATCCTTTTACTGCTCCAGTTCAAGCAGTTTTGGATTTCTTAGCGGAAATCTTTCACTGGCTCTTCTTCTTCCACGGTCAAAGTTCAGTTGGCTGCTATCCCGAACTTTCATGTCGGGTTCGCAGATCACAACATTATGTCCCACAGGCTTTGTAGAGCCTTCTTAAAAGGAATCTTTCTCCTGAAACCTCCAGTCAGGAGTCCTCCTCCTCAATGGGACCTAAATTTAGTGCTGACATCCTTGATTCTTCCTCCCTTCGAGCCAGCTGTTTCATGTTCCCTGAAATTTCTTTCATGGAAAACACTCTTCCTGGTTGCTATTACCTCGGCTAGGAGAGTGTCTGAACTTCATGCTCTCTGTTCGTCCCCTTATTTGGTCTTCCACAAAGACAGGGTATCCTTGAGAACTAATCCGACCTTTTGCCTAAGGTCACCTCAAAGAGTAATTTGAATCAGTCTATTGACCTTCCTGTATTTTTCCCAAATTACTCAAACAGATCGAACAAAATTACATTATCTTGATGTTCACCGCCAACTCAGATATTATTTGGACAGAACAAAACAATTCAGGAAATCCAATCAGCTCTTTATTTCTTATGCTGATAACAAAAAAGGCCTTCCTGTCTCAAAAGTGACCTTATCTAGATGGCTTTCTTCTGTCATCTCTGAAATCTATCAGCTCAGGGAAAACAGCTGTGCTCGAAACCTAAAGCATTCAACTAGAAGCTTAGCCACTTCCACAGCCTTTCAGGCTAGACTTCCGTTAGACACTATTTGTGCAGCAGCCACTTGGGCCACTCCTCATACCTTTGTTTCTCACTACAAATTGGATTTGGCCTCCAGGATAGAGCCAGTTTTGGCTCTACAGTTCTCAAGCGTCTGTTCCATTGAGCCACCCAGCATAGAGGTGCTAGGACGCGGTCCCATCAAGAAGAATGAAGGAGATTGACAACTTAACATTGAGAAGTTATGTACCTACCATAACGTTCCATGTTAGTTGTCTTCTCGCCTTCTTTCTTCGACCCTCCCTCCTTCCCCCTGGCCTGGACAGACCTTTTTTCTCCCTACATGGAAGAATGCTTCTTAAGACCATACAGTTCTGGTCTTCCTAACCCATCCTTCAGACTTTTTTCTGCCTTTCTTTCTTCCTTTTGGGAAGTTTTTTATGCTAGGTGTTATTGCCTATAGACAACAAACGAGATCTGGGTACTTACCGCCTTGCATCATGGGATATGGGGCTGCCTCGAGCTGGTAAAAGTGACTCTCGAGCTTAGCAAAGTGCCGAGTCAGAGCCGAGAATCGGCTCCGAACCCATCAAGCAAGAAAGAAGGCGAGAGAAGACAACTAACATGGAACGTTATGGTAGGTACATAACTTCTCATTATACCAGTTCGACTTAATCACCAAACACCAACAATACTATAAATAAAAGTATTAATACCAGAGAGAATTAAACAAAGAAAACTATCAATACTATAGATAAAATGTAGTATACCAGTTCAAATTAAACACTTAACACCAACAATACTATAAATAAATGTATTATACCAGTTCGACTTGATCATCAAACACCAACAATACTATAAATAAAAGTATTAATACCAGAGAGAATTAAACAAAGAAAACTATCAATACTATAGATAAAATGTAGTACACCAGTTTGAATTAAGCACTAAATGCCAACAATCCTATAAATAAATGTAGAATACCAGTAAAAAAATAAGCAGTGAACACAAATATTATAAATAAATGTATTGTAGCAGTTATAATTAAGCACTGAACACCAACAATACTATACATAAATGCTTAATTCAGACTGGTATAATACATTTAGTTATAGTATACAAGTTAGAAATAAGCACTGAACACCAACAATACTACAAATAAATGTGCTATACCAGTTAGAACTAAGCACTAAACACCAACAATACTATAAATAAATGCAGTATACCAGTTAGAACTAACCACTTAACATCAACGATACTATAAATTAACGTATTATACAAGTTAAAATTAATCACCGAACACCAACAGTAGCATAAATAAATGTATTAATACCAGGTAAAATTAAGCAGAGAACTCCAACAATACTATAATTAAATGTAGTATACCATTTTGAATTAAGCAATAAAAAAATACTATAAATAAATGTACAATACCAGTTAGAATTACCAACAAAAGACCAAGGATACTATAAATACATGTATTATACTGGGTAGAATTAAGCACTGAACACAAACAATAGTATACAAAATAAATGTACTATACCAGTTAGAATTAAGCAGTGAACACCAACAGTACTGTAAATAAAAGTATTATATCTGTTAGAATTATGCACTGAAAACCAACAATACTATAAATAAATGTATTATACCTGTTAGAATTAAGCACTAAACACCAACAATACTATAAATGAATCAATTGTACTGGTTATAATTAAGTACTGAACACCAACAATACTATAAATAAATGTACTATACCAGTACGAGATAAAAGTATTATATCTGTTAGAATTATGCACTGAAAACCAACAATACTATAAATAAATGTATTATACCTGTTAGAATTAAGCACTAAACACCAACAATACTATAAATGAATCAATTGTACTGGTTATAATTAAGTACTGAACACCAACAATACTATAAATAAATGTACTATACCAGTACGAATTAAGCACTGAATACCAACAATACTATAAATAAATGTATTATTCCAGTTAGAATTAAGCACTGAACACCAACAAAACTATAGATGAATGAATTATAACAGTTAGAATTACACACTGAACACCAATAATACTATAAATAAATGTATTATACCAGTTAAAATTAAACACTGAACACCAACAATAATATAAATGAATGTAGTGTACCACTTTCAATTAAGCACTGAAAACCAATGATACTATAAATAAATGTAGTATACTGGTTAGAATTAAGCAATGAACACAAACAATACTATAAATAAATGTAGTATACCACTTTCAATTAAGCACTGAAAAACAACAATACTATAAATAAATGAAGCATATCAGTCAGAATTAAGCACCAAATACCAACAATACTGTTAGAATTACTCACTAAACACCAAGGATACTATAAATACATGTAGTATACCAGTAAGAATTAAGCACTGAAAACCAACAATACTATAAATAAATGTACTATACCAGTAAGAATTAATCACTGAATACCAACAATACTATAAATAAATGTATTATACCACTTTCAATTAAGCACTGAAAAACAACAATACTATAAATAAATGAAGCATATCAGTCAGAATTAAGCACCAAATACCAACAATACTGTTAGAATTACTCACTAAACACCAAGGATACTATAAATAAATGTACTATACCAGTAAGAATTAATCACTGAATACCAACAATACTATAAATAAATGTATTATACCAGTTAGAATTAAGCACTGAACACCATAAATACTATAAATAAATGTATTATACCAGTAAGAATTAATGTATTAAAACCAGTTAGAATTAGGCAGAGAACACCAACAATACTATAAATAAATGTAGTATACCACTTTCAATTAAGCACTGAAAACCAATGATACTATAAATAAATGTAGTATACTAGTTAGAATTAAGCACTGAACACCAATACTATGAATAAATGTATTATACCAGTTAGAATTAAGCAATGAACACAAAAAATACTATAAATAAATGTAGTATACCACTTTCAATTAAGCACTGAAAAACAATAATACTATAAATAAATGAAGCATATCAGTCAGAATTAAGCACCAAATGCCAACAATAATACTATAAATAAATGTATTATACCAGTTAGAATTAAACAATGAACATAAACAATACTATAAATAAAAGTAGTATACCACTTTCAATTAAGCACTGAAAAACAACAATACTATAAATAAATGAAGCATATCAGTCAGAATTAAGCACCAAACACAAACAATACTGTTAGAATTACTCACTAAACACCACGGATACTATAAATACATGTAGTATACCAAAGAATTAATCACTGAATACCAACAATACTATAAATAAATGTATTATACCAGTTAGAATTAAGCACTGAACACCATAAATACTATAAATAAATGTATTATACCAGTAAGAATTAAGCACTGAACACCAACGATACAATAAATAAATGTAGTAAACCAGTTAGAATTAAGCACTGAAAACCAACAATACTATAAATTAATGTATTAAAACCAGTTAGAATTAAGCACACAACACCAACAATACTATTTTACTATAAATAAATGTATTAACACTAGTTAGACTTAAACACAGAACACTAGCAATACTATAAATGCAGTATGCCAGTTAAAATCAAGCACTGAACAACCACAATACTATAAATAAATGTAGTATACCAGTTAAAATTAAGCACCGAACACCAACAATACTATAAATAAATGTAGCATACCAGTTCGAATTAAGTTCTGAACACCAACAATCCTATAAATAAATGTATTATACTTGCTAGAATTAAGCACTAAACACCAACAATACTACAAATACATGTATTATACCAGTTAGAATTAAGTACTGAACACCAACAATACTATAAATAAATGTATTATACCAGTTAGAATTAAGCACTGAACACCAACGATACTATAAATAAATGTACTATACAAGTTAGAATTAAGGAATGAACAGCGATACTATAAATACATGTATTATACCAGTTCTACTTAAGCAATGAACACCAACAATACTATAAATAAATGTATTATACCAGTACAAATTAAGCACTGAACACCAACGATACTATAAATAAATGTATTATACCACTTTGAATTAAGCACTGAACACCAACGATACAATAAATAAATGTAGTATACCGGTTATTATTAAGCACTGAACACAAACAATACTGTAAATAAATATAGTATACTGGTTAGAATTAGGCACTGCACACCATCAATATTATAAATAAATGTATTATACTGGTTAGAATTAAGTACCGAACACCAATGTTACAATAAATAAATGTATTATACCAGTTAGAATTAAGCACCGAACAGCAACAGTACTACAAATAAATGTATTATACCGGTTAGAATTAAGCATCAAACACCAGCAATGCTATGAATAAATGTATT
The DNA here is from genome assembly GCF_019279795.1 of Protopterus annectens. NCBI lineage: Eukaryota > Metazoa > Chordata > Ceratodontiformes > Protopteridae > Protopterus > Protopterus annectens. The sequence continues at coordinate 646,892,645 of NC_056736.1, forward strand.
ATACTGGTTGGAGTTAAGCACCGAACACCAACAATACTACAAATAAATGTATTATACCGGTTAGAATTAAGCACCAAACACCAAGAATACTACATAAAATGTATTATACCGGTTAGAATTAAGCACCAAACATCTACAATACTATAAATCAATGGATTATACCAGTTAGAATTAAACACTGAACACCAACGATACTATAAATAAATATATTATACCAGTTTGAATTAAGCACTGAACACCAACTATACTATAAATAAATGTATTATACCAGTTAGAATTAAGGACTAAACACCAACAATACTATAAATAAATGTATTATACCAGTTAGAATTAAACACCAACAATACTATAAATAAATGTAGTAACCAGTTAGAATGAAGCACTGAACACCAACTATACTATAAATAAATGTATTATACCAGTTAGAATCAAACACTAAACACCAACAATACTACAAATACATGTATTATACCAGTTAGAATTAAGCACTGAACACCAACAATACTATAAATAAATGTATTATACCAGTTAGAATTAAGCACTGAACACCAACGATACTATAAATAAATGTACTATACAAGTTAGAATTAAGGAATGAACAGCGATACTATAAATACATGTATTATACCAGTTCTACTTAAGCAATGAACACCAACAATACTATAAATAAATGTATTATACCAGTACAAATTAAGCACTGAACACCAACGATACTATAAATAAATGTATTATACCACTTTGAATTAAGCACTGAACACCAACGATACAATAAATAAATGTAGTATACTGGTTATTATTAAGCACTGAACACAAACAATACTGTAAATAAATATAGTATACCGGTTAGAATTAGGCACTGCACACCATCAATATTATAAATAAATGTATTATACTGGTTAGAATTAAGTACCGAACACCAATAAATGTATTATACCAGTTAGAATTAAGCACCGAACAGCAACAGTACTACAAATAAATGTATTATACCGGTTAGAATTAAGCATCGAACACCAGCAATGCTATGAATAAATGTATTATACTGGTTGGAGTTAAGCACCGAACACCAACAATACTACAAATAAATGTATTATACCGGTTAGAATTAAGCACCAAACACCAAGAATACTACATAAAATGTATTATACCGGTTAGAATTAAGCACCAAACATCTACAATACTATAAATCAATGGATTATACCAGTTAGAATTAAACACTGAACACCAACGATACTATAAATAAATATATTATACCAGTTTGAATTAAGCACTGAGCACCAACTATACTATAAATAAATGTATTATACCAGTTAGAATTAAGGACTAAACACCAACAATACTATAAATAAATGTATTATACCAGTTAGAATTAAACACCAACAATACTATAAATAAATGTAGTAACCAGTTAGAATGAAGCACTGAACACCAACTATACTATAAATAAATGTATTATACCAGTTAGAATCAAACACTGAACACCAACGATACTATAAATAAATATATTATACCAGTTTGAATTAAGCACTGAACACCAACTATACTATAAATAAATGCATTATACCAGTTAGAATTAAGGACTAAACACCAACGATACTATAAATAAATGTATTATACCAGTTAGAATTAAACACCAACATAAATGTAGTAACCAGTTAGAATGAAGCACTGAACACCAACTATACTATAAATAAATGTATTATACCAGTTAGAATCAAGGACTAAACACCAACTATACTATAAATAAATGTATTATACCAGTTAGAATTAAACATCAACAATACTATAAATAAATGTAGTAACCAGTTAGAATGAAGCACTGAACATCAACTATACTATAAATAAATGTATTATACCAGTTAGAATCAAACACCAACTATACTATAAATAAATGTATTATACCAGTTAGAATTAAACATCAACAATACTATAAATAAATGTAGTAACCAGTTAGAATGAAGCACTGAACATCAACTATACTATAAATAAATGTATTATACCAGTTAGAATCAAGGACTAAACACCAACTATACTATAAATAAATGTATTATACCAGTTAGAATCAAGGACTAAACACCAACAATACTATAAATAAATGTAATAACCAGTTAGAATGAAGCACTGAACATGAACAATACTATAAATAAATGTAGTACACCAGTTAGAATTAAGGAATGAACAGCAATACTATAAATACATGTATTATATCAGTTCTACTTAAGCAATGAACACCAACAATTCTATAAATAAATGTATTATACCAGTACAAATTAAGCACTGAACACCAACGATACAATAAATAAATGTAGTATACCGGATATTATTAAGCACTGAACACAAACAATACTGTAAATAAATATAGTATACCGGTTAGAATTAGGCACTGCACACCATCAATATTATAAATAAATGTATTATACTGGTTAGAATTAAGTACCGAACACCAATGTTACAATAAATAAATGTATTATACCAGTTAGAACTAAGCACCGAACAGCAACAGTACTACAAATAAATGTATTATACCGGTTAGAATTAAGCATCGAACACCAGCAATGCTATGAATAAATGTATTATACTGGTTGGAATTAAGCACCGAACACCAACAATACTACAAATAAATGTATTATACCGGTTAGAATTAAGCACCAAACACCAAGAATACTACATATAAATGTATTATACCGGTTAGAATTAAGCACCAAACATCTACAATACTATAAGTCAATGGATTATACCAGTTAGAATTAAACACTGAACACCAACAATACTATAAATAAATATACCAGTTTGAATTAAGCACTGAACACCAACTATACTATAAATAAATGTATTATACCAGTTTGAATTAAGGACTAAACACCAACGATACTATAAATAAATGTATTATACCAGTTAGAATTAAACACCAACAATACTATAAATAAATGTAGTAACCAGTTAGAATGAAGCACTGAACATCAACTATACTATAAATAAATGTATTATACCAGTTAGAATCAAGGACTAAACACCAACTATACTATAAATAAATGTATTATACCAGTTAGAATTAAACAACAACAATACTATAAATAAATGTAGTAACCAGTTAGAATGAAGCACTGAACATCAACTATACTATAAATAAATGTATTATACCAGTTAGAATCAAGGACTAAACACCAACAATACTATAAATAAATGTAATAACCAGTTAGAATGAAGCACTGAACATGAACAATACTATAAATAAATGTAGTACACCAGTTAGAATTAAGCACTGAACACTAACAATACTATAAATAAATGTATTATACCAGTTAGAATTAAGGACTGAACACCAATGATACTATTAATAAATCTATTATACCAGTTAAAATTAGGCCCTGAACACCCACGAAACTGTAAAAAAAATGTAGTACACCAGTTAGAATGAAGCACTGAACACGAACAATACTATAAATAAATGTAATATACCAGTTTGAACTTATCACTGAACACCAGCGATACTAAAAATAAATGTATTATACCAGTTGCAATTAAGCACTCAACACCAACAATATAATAAACAACTGTATTATACAAGTTACAATTAAGCACTTAACACCAACAATACTATAAACAAATTTATTACACCAGTTATGATTAAGCACTGAAACCCAGCAATACTATAAATGAATGTATTATACCAGTTAGAATTAAGCACTGAACACCAGCGATACTATAAATAAATGTATTATACCAGTTAGAATTAAGCACTGAATCCCAAAGATACTATAAATAAGTGGATTATACCAGTTAGAATTAAGCACTGAACACCAACTATACTATAAATAAATGTATTATACCAGTTAGAATTAAGGACTGAACACCAAAGATACTATAAATAAATGTATTATACCAGATGGAATTAAGCACTGAACACCAACAATACTATAAATGAATATATTTTACCAGTTCCAATCAAGCACTGAACGTGAACAATACTATAAATAAATGTATTATACCAGTTAGAATTAAGCACTGAACACCACCAATACTAAAAATAAATGTATTATACCAGTTTTTATTTTATTTTATTTATTTTACATTTGTTTACCGGGAATGTCTGACTGGACACAGGTCCATTTTCAGTGGAGGCCCGGGGAGAAAAGTTCCATATTACAATACATTGCATGACAGTAAAAAGAAATAGAATATACATACATACATATGGCGTATATACACATCAGGACAACATGCTGTTGATTAACAAACATACATATAGCATATATACACACAACAGGACATCATGCTAGTGTTTAACATTTCTTACAGTAGACAGATGTACATTTTTTTCTCTTTTGCAGTTGTAAGTTTTGTAAGGTAAATGTATACCGGTTTGGAAGCTTTCAGGAGAAAAAACATTTATACATAGCTGTACCCTGGCAAATTCTTTTGGTATGGATTAGCCTGTTGAGTGGCATGAGCATAGCCAGTTACTTAGATAGTGGGTTTTCAGGAGATTTTGAATTGATTAAAGGAGATGGTAGAAGTTATTTGGCTTGGTAGTGTGTTCCAGGTTTTGGCAATGGTGTTGGCAAAGAGGGACTTACCAGCTTCATTTTTATGTTTGATGGCAGTTATAAGGTTCTGCTGAATTAGGTGCTGAAGTGATGGAGTTATCTCAGGAAGGTAGTAGAGTTTGTGTGCTATAGAGAGTTGATTGAGTAGAAGTATATGAGGTGACTCAAGCCAGTTGAGTTGCTTAAGGGATAGACAGTGGTAGGACCAATATCAGGCTTCAGTAGCAAACTTGGCAATCTTGTTGTAGCAAGATTCCATTTTATTTAGATCAGTTTGGAGGAGATTGGTCAAGATGGGAAAGGCATAGAGGAGGGTGGATAGAAGAGGAGTCCATGCAACGGTTACTTTGGTGTGTTTTGTCATAAACTTTTTGTTACTGTAGAGGAGACCAAATTTTTTATTAACTCTCTTAATGGTTTGTACTATGTGGATGTCGAACCTCAGGTTATTGTCTATTTCTACGCCTAGCAGTTTAGTGTGTATGGTTGGACTGATTTGAATGTTTTCTTTGGAGCTAATGGTGAAATTGTTATTTAGGGGAGGAGCTCTGCCAGGACTGAAAAGAATTGTTTTTTTGGGGATTAAGAAGTTTGATGTTAGTGAACCAAGTTTCGGCTAGGGTGAAGTTATTCTGGGTAAGGGTTTGCAGTTCACTAAGGGTAGAGGCAGCACATATGAGGGTAGTGTCATCTGCATATTGTACTATTGAGGCAGTGGGAGAGGATGACAAGATCTGATTTGTAAGTAGAGAGAACAGCAATGGGCCAAGGATGGATGTTGGACTGCTTGCTGACAGGCAGATAAGTAGCTGTTGAACCATGATATAGAGGAGGAGACTTATATTTAGGGTGGATAGGGTATCAAGAAGCAGACTGTGGTTTACCATGTCAAAGGCTTTTGATAGGTCTAAGACTATGGAAGAAACAAATAAACCCTTGTTTCTGTGGTGGTTAACTATGTTGGTGAATGATAGTAGTGCTGCTGTGGTGCTACGGGACAGTCTAAAGCCATGCTGGGATATGGAGAGTAGGTTGTTATTCTGGAAGTACTGTATTAGATGAGTATGAGAAACTCTTTCTAATATTTTGGATAAAGGTGACAGGATTGCTATTGGGTGATTGTTGATGAGCTCTAAGTAGTTGCCTCCTTTGTGCAGTGGAATTATATATGATGTTTTCCATGAGGTGGGGACTTTGCATTCTGAGAGAAATCTGTTTATGTGAATAGAGACAGGATAGGCTATAGCTTATAGGTTCATAGATTAGTACCAAGCTAACTGCCTTGCAAGCCATTTTAAGCCTAGCCAATTATCCCTTGTGAGACTCAAACCCGGCACCTTGTGTTTGTAAGACAAACACCTTAACTATTAGGCCACCCTCCCACCTTTTCTTTGTTGTGGAGAGTGGGGTCTTCAGCACACCAGCTTTTGTCCATGTGGTCACCAGTCAGTGGGGGTGAATTTGCTTGGGGTAACAGCAATAATGTGGTTGGTCCTCCTGGACAATCGCATCCTGCTCCTCTAGTTGAGCTTTCTGTGTGACCTGCACCAGTGAGGGTCGAGCCTGGCACCATCCCCAAAGATATTTCCATGCCAGGATCTAACAATTAAAAGGGAAACAATAATCAGCATGCATTGTGTTTGTGCCCCTCTGCACTAAAATTGGAGAGCATCCGCCTGAAGCAACTTCTGCATTTCAAGCAAGCCTCCTCCTTCACTGACAGGCAAAGCAAATCACCAGTGATGGGAGGAGAAGTGTTTTCTCACACGAAAGGAATCACAGAATTATCACCTGCTAGAGTGGTTGGTTTAAGTTCACCAAGGAGTTTAGATATTGATTTGGTGGATACAGAGTGGAGGTGAAAACTGGGGCTATTGTTTTGTATATTGGGGTGGGTTGAGGTAGTTATTGGGGTGGGGCTGCTAGTACTATTTGGGGCATTGGCAAGGGTCTGGAATGTTTTGGTAAATAATTTGTTAAACTGAGTAGGAATGTTTTCATGGTTATTTGGAAGCACAGGGGTTGGAGTTATGGACTTTCCTGAATGCAGTATACCATTTATTAAGGCACAGAATTTTTGTGGGTTGTGAGCATATTTTTCTTGCATGCTTGTAAATTAGCTGGATTTGTCTAGTTTGATTTGTTTTTGGCTTTGTTTCTGAGCTGTACATAGTTTTGTCTCAAAGTAGTGGTTTTGTTTTTCTGATATTGAATCCAGACTTTGTCCCTTTCTTTCATTATAGTTTTAGTATCTTTTCTTAGCCATGGGGCATAGTTAGTTTTTATTCTAATGGTTCTATGGGGTGCATGATGGTTTAAGATTTTTATGAAGGTTGTGTTAAAGTACTCGACGGCATCATCTAGAAGTAGATGTTTTGGGGGTGGTCCAGTTACACCTTTAGAGTATTGATGAGATCAGTAGCTATAAAAATTTTTTTTGTTTCTAACTACTCTAAGGATAGGTTGGTTGATGGTTTGGGAAATTTTGCTAATTAGGTAGGTTGGATGATGGTCACTTAGGGTATCTGGACGACAACCAGATTGTTGTGGAAGAGCGGGGTCAGATACTAGAATCCAGTCTAAGATGGACTGGCGTTTGGAGGTTTTGTCAATTCGAGTGGGGGTGGTTATAGTTTGGGTAACCCTGTGGAGGTTTATGAAGGCAAAGGGGTTATGGCTGGAGCAGTGAAGCTAGTCAATTTTGAAGTCTCCTAATAGTATGGTTTCATGTGGAAGGGAGTTGGAGGTCCAATTAAGCAGGCTTTCCATTACAGTGCCATTATTGCCTGGTGGTATATAACCACCTGCAATAGTTATATGTTTGTTGGAACTTATTTTTAATTTGGCAAGGATTAGTTCTACATCTTTGAATTCATGGGTATTGTAATCTAGTTGTTCTAAGGCAAGATGATTTTGGAATAATATTGCAACACCTCAACCCTTTTTCTCTGATCTGTCTCTTTGGATAATGTTGTAACCTGGGGCAGTAATCTCATTATTGTGATGTTGTGGTTTGAGCCATGTTTCAGTTAACACAGCGATATCTGGTTTGTATGGAACTAGTAGGGCATGAAGGTCATGAATTTTGTTAAGTTTACTTCTTACATTAATGTTTAAGAAGAGGAGAGTTGAGATAGGTCTGTGGTGTAGGGGATTTAGCTGATTTAAGTTTGGGCTGATTGATGTTTTGGGTCCTGGATTGGGATGTATATCACCACTGCAAGTGAGTTTATGGAGTAGGTGTATATAGAGAGAGGGGGTTAGTTTTGATTTTCAGTTTAATGCACGAGTAAGAGAAGGGTAGGGGGGAGGTAAGTTCACATGGCGATAAAGGGAAGTTTTTCAGTTTGGTGGTGTTGGCTGTGGAATTAGTTTGCCAAGGGGATGGGGTGTGGTTATGAAGCTGAGTGTGGTAGGAGGACAGGATGGAAAGTAGGACTAGGGTGTGGTAGGAGGACAGGGTGTAAAGCAGGAGTAGGGTGTGGTAGGAGGACAGGGTGTAAAGCAGGAGTAGGGTGTGGTAGGAGGACAGGATGTAAAGCAGGAGTAGGGTGTGGTAGGAGGACAGGATGTAAAGTACGAGTAGGGTGAGATAGGAGGACAGAATGGAAAGCAGGAGTATGGTGAGGTAGGAGGACAGAATGGAAAGCAGGAGTAGGGTGAGGTAGGAGGACAGGATGGAAAGCAGGAGTAGGGCGAGGTAGGAGGACAGGATGGAAAGCAGGAGTAGGGCGAGGTAGGAGGACAGGATGGAAAGCAGGAGTAGGGCGAGGTAGGAGGACAGGATGGAAAGCAGGAGTAGGGCGAGGTAGGAGGACAGGATGGAAAGCAGGAGTAGGGCGAGGTAGGAGGACAGGATGGAAAGCAGGAGTAGGGTGAGGTAGAAGGACAGGATGGAAAGCAGGAGTAGGGTGAGGTAGGAGGACAGGATGGAAAGCAGGAGTAGGGTGAGGTAGGAGGACAGGATGGAAAGCAGGAGTAGGGTGAGGTAGGAGGACAGGATGGAAAGCAGGAGTAGGGTGAGGTAGGAGGACAGGATGGAAAGCAGGAGTAGGGTGAGTTAGGAGGACAGGATGGAAAGCAGGAGTAGGGTGAGTTAGGAGGACAGGATGGAAAGCAGGAGTAGGGTGAGTTAGGAGGACAGGATGGAAAGTAGGAGTAGGGTGAGGTAGGAGTACAGGATGGAAAGCAGGAGTAGGATGAGGTAGGAGGACAGGATGGAAAGCAGGAGTAGGGTGAGGTAGGAGGACAGGATGGAAAGCAGGAGTAGCTGAAGATTATTAATGGGTAGAATGATGTTTTTAGTAGATGGGTTGGATATGTGTAACCCATGTTATCTAGTTTCAGAAAGAATGTGTTACTTGCAAGGGTACAATCTATGAATGAGTGAGATTGGTTTTGTATTAAAGGTGCTGCATTAGGTGTATGTGGGAGTTTGTTGTTAAGAGGGGTAAGAGATTTGAAGTGATAGGTGGATGAGAGTGTAAGACTTGCTAATGGGAGTTGTCTGTAGCTACAAGTTGAAGTGATGTTAGGGACTAAGGAGCTATATAAGCATCAGGTAATGCTGGGTATACGGCTACAAAAAAGTGATGGAGAGTATGGCCAGTGCAAGAGCTATCATTTTATGTGTTAGAGAGCTGCAGTATGGGCAAGAAGTATTGGTCAGGTAATTGGTATCCTCTAGTTAAAAGAGGGTAGCAAAGATAGTGAGTTAGTAAATACGGGGGGATACTTGTTTCTTTATCTGTAATGATGTTCTTGACTATGGATAAGGTGAATGGGAATTATACATTGTCAATTTATTTGTACTACATTCAGATATGCATATTTACTGTAGTTAAAAATATTAATTATATGTAATAGTTAATGATTATAGGATGGTGTGTATAGAGAGGTGGTGGAGGACGTAGGGATTCTATGTTGGAGTCAGGAAGTAGGCTAGAGTGTTTGTGAGGAACAGGAAGGGAAGGAGTGTTTGGGTAGGAGGAAACAGGTGGTTAGGTATAAAGGGTGGGTGGGAGGGGAGTGAAGTGAGCCCGAGCATAGAGAGGCTGAACGGAGTGGGGTTGCACCCACAGCAACTGTAAAAAACAATCAATACCTTAAAATAAAACAAATTCTCAACAGTGAAACGAATGAAAAAGGTGGGGGTGGGCTAAGAGGAAGAAGGTTTGCAGCTGTTGCCCCTGGGGTATGCACTCTAGCTGACTGTAACAGATTTTTAACAAGGCATAACAGTAGTTACAAAAAGCTAGCACCTACACTACACAAGTGGCAACAACAAGGTTCCTGGAGTTAAACCTGGGACTAGAGTCTATTTTTGGAGGATTGCTGGTTAGAGTTTTCTTTGCTTTTAACTGGTGTGAAAGGATTTCTTGCTCACACAAGTGGGGGGGGGGGGCCAAAGTGATCAGGTGCTCAGTGGCTCTAAAAGTTGCCAAGAAGACAAAAGGAAAGAATGTAAGACTAAAAGCAATAAAATAAGGACATCAAAATAACCACAACCATCATAAATATTGTACAGAAAGCAGAGCAAGTGAACATAGCCTATTAGAAGTCATCAAAAGAAATGCATTCAGACTCTGCAACTAGTCTTATTCAGCAGCAGTCAGTATAACTAGTTAGAATATCCTATTACCAGACAAGATTGCAACTATGCAGCAGTTTCACCAGTTTACCATAAATATCATTCTGCACTTTACAACGTATGTTTAGCTTACAGAATATACAGTAGCAACAGTGTAACTAGTTGGAATATACTATTACCAGACAATATGGCAACAATGTAGCAGTTTCACAGGTTTACCATAAATATCATTCAGCACTTTACAATGTATGTTTAACTTACAGAAACAAAGTATTCAGTAGCAGCAGTCAGTGTAACTAGGTGGAATATACTATTACCAGACAATATGGCAACAATGTAGCAGTTTCACAGGTTTACCATAAATATCATTCAGCACTTTACAATGTATGTTTAACTTACAGAAACAAAGTATTCAGTAGCAGAAGTCAGTGTAACTAGGTGGAATATACTATTCCAAGACAATATTGCAACAATGTAGCAGTTTCACAGGTTTACCATAAATATCATTCAGCACTTTACAATGTATGTTTAACTTACAGAAACAAAGTATTCAGTAGCAGCAGTCAGTGTAACTAGGTGGAATATACTATTCCAAGACAATATTGCAACAATGTAGCAGTTTCACCAGTTTACCATACATATCATTCAGCACTTAAAAAGAAACAGAGTATTTCTACCTCAGCACTATCATTTAGGGGAACTCTGAATCAGGTTTACTGAAAGTGGGAGCAAGCAAAAACAAAAACATCAGCTTCTAATATCAAAATATAAACTATACCAGCAAAAATAACTGGAAGGGGGGGGGGGGCTTCAATTGGAATTTAAAGTAGCAGGGGAGAATCCTAGGGACTCTGCTAAACCTAACTAATTATCAAGGACAGCCAAGGAAATAAGGTAAACATTCAGGCACCCTTGTTCAAGGACTGGAAGGTTTCTCCAAGAAAACCTATGTGTAGGAATAGACCACAGGTGGAAGTTGTATGCTGCTTACTAGTCTGCAATGGCAGATTCTATTCTCTTTTATATTTGTATTCCCCTTTGCTCATTGTTTGCTGCACACAATGTAGCTAAAGATAAATGTAGCTGGGGACTTTGCACCTCTGTTTGGTGTTGAGTGAAGAACAAGTATTGAGGAGGAGGGACTGAAGGCTATGACTATTGAGAGGGGGTAAATACCTTCACATATAACAAATTATCAACAGTGAAATGGATGAAAGGGGTGGGGATGGGCTAAGAGGAAGAAGGTTTGCAGCTATTGCCCCTGTGGTATGCACTCTTGCTGACTGTAAGAGATTTTAACAAGGCATAAAAGTAGTTACAAAAGCTGGCACCTACACTACACAAGCAGCAACAACAAGGTTCCTGGAATTAAACCTGGAGCTGCAGTCTATTTCTGGATGATTGCTGGTTAGAGTTTTCTTTGCTTTTAGCTGGAGTGAGAGGATTTCTTGTTCACACAAGTGGGGGGGGGGGCAAAGCGATCAGGGCTTTCAGCTGCAATTAGCTAAAGATTGAATTAAGCAATGAACACCAACCATACTATAAACAAATGTAGTATACCAGTTAGAATTAAGTACTGAACACCAACGATACTATAAATAAATTTATTTATACCAGTTGGAATTAAGCACTGAACACCAACAGTTAATGTATTATACCAGTTGGAATTAAGCACTGAACACCAGGGATACTATAAAAAAATGTATTATACCAGTTCAAATTTAGCACTGAACACAGTGATACTATAAAAAAAATTATTATACCAGTTCAAATTTAGCACTGAACACCAAGGATACTATAAATAAATGTACAATACCAGTTTGAGTTAAGACCTGAACGCCAACAATACTATAAATAAATATCTTATACTAGTTAGAATTACGCACGGAACACCAATGATACTATAAATAAATGTATTTTACCTGTTAGAATTAAGCACTGAACACCAGCAATACTATAAATAAATGTATTATACCGGTTTGAATTAAGCACTGAAAACCAACAATACTATAAATAAATTAATTATACCGGTTAGAATTAAGCACCGGACACCAATGATACTATAAATAAATGTATTATACCAGTTAGAATTAAGCACTGAATACCAGCGATACTATAAATATAGTATACCAGTGAGAATTAAGCACTGAACTCCAACAATACTATAAATAAATGTATTATACCAGTTAGAATTAAGCACTGAACACCAGTGATACTATAAAAAAATGTATTATACCAGTTCAAATTTAGCACTGAACACCAACACTACTATAAATAAATATATTATACTAGTTAGAATTAAGCACTGAACACAAACGATACTATAAATAAATGTATTTTACCAGTTAGAATTAAGCACTGAACACCAGCGATATTATAAATAAATGTATTATACCACTTAGAATTAAGTACTGAACACCAATGATACTATAAATAAATGATTTATACCAGTTAGAATTAAGCACCGAACCCCAATGATGCTATAAATAAATGTATTATACCAGTTAGAATTAAACTCTGACCACCAATGATACTAAAAATAAATGTAGCATACCAGTTAGAATTAAGCACTGAACACCAACGATACTATAAATAAATGTATTAACCCCATTAGGAATAACCGCTGCACACCACCCATACGATAAATAAATATATTATACCAGATTGACTTAAGCACTGAACAGCAAAGTAAATCAATGTATTTTACCACTTAGAAGTAAGCACTAAGCACCAACAATACTACAAATAAATGTATTATACCAGTTAGAATTAAGCACTGAACACTATCGATACGAAAAATAAATGTATTATACCGGTTAGAATTAAGCACCAAACACCAACAATACTAATAACACAAATAATAATACAAATATATACCAAATTTATATCAGTATGAATTAAGGACTGAACTCCAACAATACTATAAATAAATGTATTATATAGGTTAGAATTAAGCACTGAGCACTAACGATACTGTAAATAAGTGTATTAATACGAGTTAGAATTAAGCACTGAACACCAACAGTTAATGTATTATACAACTTAGAATTAAGAACTGAACACCAACGATACTAGAAATAAATGTAGTATACCAGTTAGAATTAAGCAATGAATACCAAAGATACTATAAATAAATGTATTATACCAGATTGAATTAAGCACTGAACACCAGTGATACTATAAATAAATGTATTATACCAGTTCAAATTTAGCACTGAACACCAACGATACTATAAATAAATGTATAATACCAGTTAGAATTAAGCACCAAACACCGATGTTGTTGTGTCTTTTGGCTTTTCCCAGTTAGGGGTCGCCACAGCGGAACTCCGGTCCGCTAATAATTGGTAGTTGATTTTTAAGTGCCGAGTTACCAGCCCTGATGCACAACCTTCAATGAAGGTACGTCCATTCATGCATGTCTCCACGAAGAAGATGCTCTAGCTGAGAATCGAACTGGAAAGCGTCTGACTGTGAGGCGACAACGCTACCGCAGCACCACCACAGCGGGTACCAAACACCAATGATACTATAAATAAATGTATTATACCAGTTAGAATTAAGCACTGAACACCAGCGATACTATAAATAAATGTACTATACAAGTTAGAATTAAGCAATGAAAAGCAATGATACTATAAATAAATGAATTATACCAGTTAGAATTAAGCACTGTACACCAATACTATAAATAAATGAATTATATCAGTTAGAATTAAGCACTGAACTCCAGCGATGCTCTAAATAAATTAATTATACCAGTTAGAATTAAGCAATGAACACCAACGATACTATAAATAAATGAATTATGCCAGTTAGAATTAAACACTGAACACCAACGATACTATAAATAAATGAATTATACCCATTAGAATTAAGCACTGAACACCAAGGATACTATAAATAAATATATTATACCAGTTAGAATTAAGCACTGAACACCAACAATGCTATAAATAAATGAATTATACCAGTTAGAATTAAGCACTGAACACCAACGATACTATAAATAAATGAATTATACCAGTTAGAATTAAGCACTGAACACCAAGGATACTATAAATAAATATATTATACCAGTTAGAATTAAGCACTGAACACCAACAATGCTATAAATCAATGGATTATACCAGTTAGAATTAAGCACTGAACACCAACGATACTATAAATAAATGAATTATACCAGTTAGAATTAAGCACTGAACACCAAAAATACTATAAATAAATGTATTATACCATTTAGAATTAAGCACTGAACACCAACGATACTATAAATAAATGTATTTTACCAGTTAGAATTATGCATTGAACACCAACGATACTATAAATAAATGTATTATACCAGTTAGAATTATGCATTGAACACCAACGATGCTATAAATAAAGTTAATAAACTACTTAGAATTAAGCACTGAACACCAACGATACTATAAATAAATGTAGTATACCAGTTCGAATTAAGCACTGAACACCAACAATACTATAAATAAATGTAGTATACCAGTTCAAATTAAGCACTGAACACCAACGATACTATAAATAAATGTAGTATACCAGTTCGAATTAAGCACTCAACACCAACGATTCTAAAAATGTAGTATACCAGTTCAAATTAAGCACTGAACACCAACAATATTATAAATAAATGTAGTATACCAGTTCGAATTATGCACTGAACACCAATGATACTATAAATAAATGCAGTATACCGGTTTGAATTATGCACTGAGCACCAATGATACTATAAATAAATGTAGTATACCGGTTCGAATTATGCACTGAACACCAACGATAATATAAATAAATGTAGTATACCAGTTTGATATATGCACTGAACACCAACGATAATATAAATAAATGTTGTATACCAGTTAGAATTAAGCACTGACACCAACAATACTATAAATCAATGTATTATACCAGTTAGAATTAAGCACTGAACACCAACAATACTATAAATAAAAGCAGTATATCACTTAGAATTAAGCACTGAACACCAACAATGCCAAAAATAAATATAGTATGCCAGTTAGAATTAAGCACTGAACACCAACAATATCATAAATAAATGTAGTATGCCAGTTAGAATTAAGCACTGAACACCAACAATACCATAAATAAATGTAGTATACCAGTTAGAATTAAGCACTGAACACCAACAATTCTATAAATAAATGTAGTATACCAGTTAGAATTAAGCACTGAACACCAACAGTACTATAAATAAATGTATTATACCGGTTAGAATTAAGCACTGAACACCAATAATACTATAAATAAATGTAGTATACCAGTTCAAATTAAGCACTCAACACCAACGATACTATAAATATATTATACCAGTTCGAATTAAGCACTGAACACCAACGATATTATAAATAAATGTAGTATACCAGTTCGAATTATGCACTGAACACCAACAATACTATAAATAAATGTAGTATACCCGTTTGAATTATGCACTGAACACCAATGATAATATAAATAAATGTAGTATACTAGTTTGAATTATGCACTGAGCACTAACGATACCATAAATAAATGTAGTATACTGGTTCGAATTATGCACTGAACACCAACGATAATATAAATAAATGTAGTATACCAGTTTGAATTATGCACTGAACACCAATGATAATATAAATAATGTTGTATACCAGTTAGAATTAAGCACTGACACCAACAATACTATAAATCAATGTATTATACCAGTTAGAATTAAGCACTGAACACCAACAATACTATAAATAAATGTAGTATACCACCTAGAATTAAGCACTGAACACCAACAATACTATAAATAAATGCAGTATATCACTTAGAATTAAGCACTGAACACCAGCAATGCCATAAACAAATGTAGTATGCCAGTTAGAATTAAGCACTGAACACCAACAAGTCTATAAATAAATGTAGTATACCAGTTAGAATTAAGCACTGAACACCAAAAATACTACAAATAAATGTATTATACCAGTTAGAATTAAGCACTGAACACCAATAATACTATAAATAAATGTAGTATACCATTTGGAATTAAGCACTGAACACCAACGATACTATAAATAAATGTAGTATACCAGTTCGAATTAAGCACTGAACACCAGCGATATACTATAAATAAATGTATTATACCAGTTCAAATTAAGCACTGAATACCAACAATAGTATAAATAAATGTAGTATACCAGTTAGAATTAAACACTGAACACCAACAATACTATAAATAAATGTAGTATACCAATTAGAATTAAGGACTGAATACCAACAATACTGTAAATAAATGTATTATGCCATTAGAATTAAGCCCTGAACACCAACAATACTATAAATAAATGTATTATACCAGTTCAAATTAAGCACTGAACACCAACAGTAGTAATAATATATGTATTATACGAGTTAGAATTAAGCACTGAACGCCAACAATACTAAAAATAAATGTATTATACCAGTCTGAATTAAACACCCAACATCAACAATACTATAAATAAATGTACTATACCAGTTCAAATTAAACACTGAATACCAACAATAGTATAAATAAATGTAGTATACCAGTTCGAATTAACCACTGAACACCAGCGATACTATAAATAAATGTATTATACCAGTTCAAATTAAGCACTGAATACCAACAATACTATAAATAAATGTATTATACCAGTTAGAATTAAGGACTGAACACCAACAATACTGTAAATAAATGTATTATCCCATTAGAATTAAGCACTGAACACCAACAATACTATACATTCTCTTCAACTTCATTTGCATGCTGAGCAAATCTGAGTAAGTAACTTTACACTAGTACCTCTGGGCTGCTCTCCAAAAGGCTATTAGCACTTAATGGGCCTTAACTGGTTAATGAATGAGCAAAGACATGAGGATTTCACGTGTTGTTGAATTCTATTACTGTTTTAATGCTTTTCCTCTCCTCCATATGAACTATGACACAACACTTTCAGTTCTGTATTACTCTTCCACATCCACTGTTGAGCCTCCGCCATTGAATTAACTTATACTAATTATTTCACATGGTATGTTGATCTGGACAGGTCTAACTGGCAGTGGAAGGCCAGAGTGAACATTTCCATTGTCTTACAAACAGAGATACAGTATAACATAAGGGAATGAGAAAGTCATTTTACATTGGCATTCATAGGATATGATGTACTGCTTATGGGAACAAACATAATACCAAAATTCTGAAATATTGAATTTCAAAATCTCGAGATTATAAAGCTGAAAGCTCAAAACTCCGAACCCCCAGATGCGCGAATATCAAAATCCCGACGTTCGGTTATGTTGAAGTAGCGCTTTTGGTGTTGCACTGTGTGAATGGATAGCTGGAAGTTCAGGTAAATATTTATGTTTAAGGGTTTTTGTTAGGGGCTTTAGTGTGTATCAGTGCGTTTTGTTACTGTAATGTGTGTGTGTGCAAGGGGAATGTAGCTGTGTTTGTCTGTGTAGTGCAACCTTGGAGTTGGTATATTTAAGTATGGGGTGGGGGCACAGCCCCCCACATGAGGGGTGCAGGGGGGCTTGTAGGTTTGTGTGTTTGTATGTGGGAAGGAAGGTGTGTGTATGTGTATGTGTGTGGTGTATGGTTAGTGTAGGAGTTGCGATTCTGTAATTCGCTCTTCTGGGGTTTTCGTGATTTTAAGGTTTCGGCTTTATGATCTCAAGTTTCTGAAATTCGATATTTCAGGATTATAAAGTGAAACCCTGCTTATAAATACTAGAAATGCATAGAAGAATATGTAGCAAAGAAAATTGTATACTGATATTATGTTTAGGCAAATACCCTTTATCAGCAGCTGTCCAAGTATTGCAGTATTGCAGTATTGCAGCTGCCAAAATAAAACAGTTGTCTAGCTCCTTGGACATAGGCTGGTGTTTGCAGTTTACTAAAGCAGAACTATTCCGTTATCAACAGTGCAAGTGATTGATATTCACTTTAAGTCTGATAAAACTGGAGTTGGACATCATGCCTTGGAAAACAAAAAGTAGACTTATGAAACAAAGGGTCAAAAATGTAGTCATTTATGAATGCTCATGGAGTGGTACCTTAAATGTCAAATCATCCTGTTTCTGATAATGGAAGACTGATTGCTGCAAGCAGCATTAGCCCACTAGATATAAATCAATGTGTGGCTCGGCTCCTGAAGAAGCACACAGGAAGAATGAGGTTAGCAGTTCTACGATGATGCTTTGCGAATGTGAGGATAGCAAATATCATTCTACAGATTCTTCTCTGCCAGGGTCCGTTTGATTCAGTCGCTATCTCTCTCTTGCTCTCTGTTTGGATGCTCCATGCATCTACTGTGAGTCTGTTGGGTCTGCTGGTTCTTTGTTTAAATAGTAGTTTAAGGCATTCTTACCAGAAATGTGTTTAAAACTTAAAATTTGTCATGTTATTTTTACGGGCAACCTACCCTGTCACAGCTTTACAGTACTACTCCACTCTCACTAGACATAAAATTAGCTAAAAAAGAAGCATCATGATGAAATCAAATGCACCTCCTTCATAGGGGAAGAGGTGTATTAGGTAGGTGCTGCCACTACCCAGGCTACACTTAATCTTTTCACATGTTGTTTGCAGTTTACTTTTTGCTCCATTTTCTTTGCACTCACTTAGCAGTCAGCTTTCCCTTAATTCAGTCTTCCTCTTCACCTTCAGTTATTGACCACTCTTTCACAATAGTTCATCATATCTCTCTTCTCTGATGCCTACTTTGGGGATCCATCTCCCCATTTGAGTGATCACTCTTATCTCTCTTCCCCAAATACATCACTGCTGTTATTTTCTCTTCCCTCAAAGCATGCTGGGATCCTTTTCATTCCTAAGCCCTCTCTCCTTTCTACGTTCCACTCGTTGCCACCCCCACTTTCTTTCTCATTATCTTCCCCCCACATATCTGTTTTGTTGTACTTCCCATGCATACCTCTCAAATGTCCAAAATTTGCAGAATCTCCAGATTTTGCCTCATATTTTAGGCCTGATCCTCATAAAATGTGTGTTTTACTGGCAAATTATTGAAGATTGAAGTTAGTAAACAATGACAGGTATTTCAGTTTCAGACTTCATATCCTTCAGAAAATGCATGCTAATGCAAAATTTGCTATTCTAGCAAATTTCTAATTTTATAAGAGCAATACTTCAAATTTATTCCTGATTTTGGGTTTTTGTCCTTGTATAATGCTTGACTTTGTCCAGAATTATTGCACTAACTGCTTAATAGCTATGTTTCCATCTCACATAGTATTATTTTGCAGTCTCCACGTCTCCCATCTCTCATGGCCCTTTCTTGAGGACTTTCTTCCATAGGCCCATTATAAGTACACCTTCTCTCCAAGCCTAAAGTATCACGCCATAAACTAGTCCTCCATGCAATGACATCATTCCATATTAAGCATGTGTACTACTCTCAGTGCAATGATGTCATCTTTCCATATTGAGCATGTGCACTGCTATTACATCACATGGATAGCTAAGCACAGAAAGGTGCATTCCTTTCCTTTCCTTGCTCACACTGTTCAGACTGATGTGCTTGAAAGCTGATATGTACAATTGCAGCATTTTCCATATTGTTGTGTTATACTATCTTGTTCCAGCCAAGGTATATTATTGATATTGTACTTCATGTTTTACTGCAAACAGGGCATATTATTTGGGCACCTTCGAGTCATCTCTTTAAAAGGAACTTAGTTATCCACTGCAATAACCTAGATATCAAATTATAATCATCTTTCTGATGGTTGTATAATGGTACATTTTGTGCAATTGAATTAGGCACTTCAGGAGTGAATTACAGCATTTTGGGGTGAGTGTGTTTTTCAAATGCTGATATCTTTACTTTCATCTTTATTGTACATTTTTTTTCAGTTATTTTTCTTCTGTTGTTTATTTTATGCAAGATGTTTAGTATTTGTAAAATAAAGTTCACCAAAGAATGCTGTAAGTCAAAAAACTGTTTTCAGTTCAGTAATTGGAATGGTCTTTTACTTAAATGTTGTTCAATGTGTGGACACATGTAGATGTACAGATGAACGCATACACACACACACACACACACACACACACACACACACACACACACACACACACACACACACTCAGGGCTTCTAACCCAGTGAGAGAACTGTCAGAAAAATACAAGGCATTTCCTGATGGGCAGGTTAAGGATGAGGGCGGCAGAGGGAGTATATAATGCAGCAGGAAGACCACCAGCTGCCAGTAAATAAACATCCATAATCAGAACTATGAACATTTATGTTCACTAAAATGTTCATTTCTGCAAGTTGAGCATTATAATCATTGGAAAACATTCATTAAATGGTTTTATTTATTGAAGGGCAGTGGGTTTTTTCCAACTGTATTATTGATTGCTCAGTACCAAAAGAGCCGATGACATTCATTGCAGATGGTATGGATGAACTAACAGTATGCCTTCTTTAGGTCACCTGGTTAAAATTCTTGTATATCTTTTGATATATTCATAACTTTCTGAGTACAAGGTACATGCTAGCAGTCTGAATGATGCTTTGTGCACTATCTGTCTACAAAGGTAAATCAAAGGATGATGTAGTCTAACATCTACAGAAAGAAACTTGCTCACACTAAACAAAGCTAGCAACATGCACGGTGAAGCCTTATTCTCAAATCAAATACTGAAATTATGGAACTCTCTACCCCACACCCTCCAAAACTCTCCTGAATCTACCAGTTTGAAACAACTACTATTTGAACATCTATCCAAAAACTGGCATTGCTGCTGTGCCAAACATAACTGAAAAGATCTATAACTCTGTCACCACGCTGTCCACTCCTTACCTCATTTTCTCCCTCTCCGCGGTGTTACTGCTCATAAAAAATATATATATATATATATATATATATATATATATATATAAAGGAAATCTCATTTGTTCATAACTATTATTTAATATGTACACGGTACTAATTTTATTATTCTCATGGTGATCTTTACTGAAATGCTTGTGTGATTTTCTTTTTTGAACTTGTGTCTACTAGAAAACAATATTGATTACTTCTTTGTGTAGAGTAACTGGCTGATGTGTATTCTGCATCTTACTATATGTATACTGATATAGTGTCTAATTATTGTATTTTGCTTATATTTCTGTGGAGCTTTTCTCCCCGAGCCTCTGCCGAAAATGGGCTTCTGGGCAAGTCGGACTTTACTGGTAAGCAAATGTAAATAAATAAATAAATAAATAAAGTGTAGAGAATTATTAGCCAGTGATCCGCTCTTGCACTGTGGGAAGCACAGACAGCAGCAAAAACAGATAGGTGATACTTTCAAAGACAGCAAACCCCAAGGTGGACAGCATTGTTCTGTCTCTATTGCAGATCCTGTTAGACTAGCCACAAGAGGTCACCATTAGTATGAGAAAAGGGTTATAAAAATGATGCAGTCGATACCCTGTATCAGGATTTCATTAAGATTTCTGGCTATGTATTTACAAGGAAACTGAGAGCAGCAGAAGAAAAGTAGGTGCGCAGAAAATAAATTGCCTAACTGACATTTGGTAGAGTATGCAAGTAGAAGGCGAACTTTCAGTATGGAATTTAAAATAAACATGGTATCACATGGTCTGGATGGAGGGTCAGATTTTCAGGTTATATATATTACTTAAAAGTTAAATTGTAAACAACCTCTTAGTGTAAAAAATCAACAGCCATGGCCATAAACTTTCTGTGATGCTAGTGAAGGATGCTTTGTCCAGAAGTGCATATATAAACACTTCCTTATGCAGGTTGTTACCCATGATTCTACTAGAGTGCAACATATAGTTCTAGTAACCAACCATAAAGTTATAGTACTGTAGGGTATTTAGTGCAGAGCAGAAAAACTGATCCAAGTATCAAAAGGAAAGTCCTATGAGGACCATTTGACTTGAGTTATGGAAGCATTCTAAAAAATGGATTCAGGGGATATAACTGAGACATAAGTATTTTAAGGGAGTCTGAAACATCCATATGGAAAGGATCCTCACATGACAAAGAGTATGAACATGTGACTACAGTTTCAAATGTAGAATGGGGCTATAGGAGGGCAATAAAAAAGCATTTTTCCACTGAAAAGGGCATGCACAATGGAATCATTGCAGCCATGGGAGATTCTGCACTATAAAGTCAGTTATTAAGTGTTAAAAAAGGAATGAATAGAAAAGAGGAGGCAAGATCAAAAGAAGGGATCAGGTGAAATGGAGACTGAAAAATGAAATGGGAACTGTACAACTGAGCAGATATGATGGACTGTTCTCATTTTCACATGATGACGCACTTGAAAGTAGTTCTGATTTACTGACCAGGTGAAAAATTGCACATGTAAATCATGATTAGCAAGTTTAGAAATGAAGAGCATGAAGGAGCAGAAGTGACGTAAGAGATTTATGGTTATGGGATTGCTTATTTGCATATTTTGTGATGTGGACTGGGACCAGCTTGATTGTGCATTTTATTTTATTAATGTAGGGCATAACCTGATTTCTTTCCATCATTCTTTTTAGCCCTAGTTTGTAAATGACCATGTGGTGTTCATTTAGAATATTAAAGCCTAAAGCACCTTAGCATTGCATGTGCAATAGTTTTATTGCCACATTAGACATGTTAACAAATGTGCCGATTTATAGCCCTTAATGAAATTCATAATTGTGCCGTGCTTTTGTTTTTTCTCTACAGGAAAATCCCTTGGCCATGGTGCATTTGGAAAAGTTCTGCAAGCAACTGCATTTCGCATTCAAAAATCATCAGGTTGCCAAACTGTTGCTGTTAAAATGCTAAAAGGTACCATTTTTCAAAGAATGCTATTGCATATTACCACTGACAGTTTTACTTTGTATAGTTTCTCTGAAATATAGGAAATGGCATTTGCAATATCTAAAAGCTCATACATTATAGTCTACCCTTGCATTGAAGACCTTCAGCTTGAATATTTCTACATTTTTTGCAGGCTTGTGTGCCAGACATTTCTATGGGAGTGGGAGGTTGGCATAATGGTTATGGCGTTTACCTTACAGACACAAGGTACAGGGTTCGATTCTCACATGGGGTAACTGGATAGGCTTAAAATGGCCCACAAGGGCAGTTAGCTTAGTACTAATCTATGAACCTATGAACATTTCCATGTGTGTCAGCCATTTCCATCCTTTTGTGACCCTCAAAAGATGTATGTTTTTCTTGTTTACCTATGTGCTGCCTCGGGTGCATATCAGGAACATTTTCAGTTTTTTTCTAATGCCAAGAGGTTATAGTTCTGTTTAAAGTAATTTTCATCTTTAGATCACATTTATTTTTGACAGTTAATACACACATTTTATAGTAAATGCATACCCATTGGTAAACATCAAATCATAGATTCTAGAATATAGTCATAACCCATGTTAGGAAGCCTTTCTTTTCCATCATTTCATAATGGAAGATTATTAGCTTGGTACTCTCACATACATAACTAGAGAGCTACCATCAGCAACTTGGAATGTAAAGGCCACACCTCTCAGTCCCACATCCCTTAGTCATCCCTCAGTCCCACATCCCTCAGTCCCACATCCCTCAGTCGCACATCCATCAGTGCCACACCCCTCAGTCCCACTTCCCTCAGTCATCCTTCAGTCACAAATCCCTCAGTTGTTGTTGTGTAAGCTTTCACTTGTCTAAGAGCAATTTGGTAGATGGGGACAGCCATCTCTCCTCCCCAGGATGGATGAATTACTGTAAGCTGGTCATTAGTTAAGCTCAAATCATCTGGATAACTGTCTCAGGGCTTTACCCTTTTATGCCCCACAGCCAGGAAACAGAGATATTTTACCTAATAATCAAATCATCATAGAAATGTTTCATCTTTTTATGCTATCATTTGTCAGTTTAATTTTTGATTATGATGCACAGTTAGAAATAACTTGCAGGTATACAATTATGCTTTGTTTTTTTGTTTTGCTTCAGCCCCAAATGTAGTATTCTGTCTTTTATATATTCACCTGGCTAATTAAGTTAGAATATATATTAATGATGTAAGTTACATTCCCTTTATCCTAAATGGCACATTTTTGCCAAAGGCACTTCACCTTTTTAATTTGTTATTAATAAGGCTGTATTGTTAATGATATAAAATAGTTTTGTTTGTTCTTTCAATGTATTCAAATCTTACATTTTGTGTACACTGATGTCCTTAGATTTAATTTATTTTGCTGTGATAAGTTATGTCCTTTTTGCCAAGCCTCATGATGATACTTTTACTGACACTAATGGTAATGTAATCACTGCTACAACATATACATATTTTTGTAGATCATCTTGGAGAATTTCTGCATCCTTTATTGAAGTAATTTTACTACAGAGTTTGCATATCTGGTTGGCTATACCATTCTTCTTTTTTATATTATTTTATTTATTTTATTTTATTTGTTTTCTTTACTGGAAAAAGTCCAAATGGCCATTAAGTGCTCCCTTTCAGTAGAGTCACAGAGAAAAAGCTCCAATAAAAAGTAAAAGAGTTACACCATTGCCACACTTTAGGATTAAAGTTAAGAAATAAAGAGCAGTTAATAATAACTTTTTGGATAGTAACAAGTAGACTGTTTTTAAGAGATTAGGTGATGTATGTAGTCTTTTGGTAGAAGAGTGAAAATATTTGCACAGTGCAAGTGAAGTCAGTATGAGATGAAGTATAGATGATATGTAAGACTGACAGGAATTGCATCAGACAAGGACAGGAAATGTCACCTTGCAAGCATAAGTCATGTAATGTATTGACTTGTAGATGTAACATACACATTGACATGGTAGTTATGTTAGGTTGAAGAGATAAGGACGAAATAAAGAATTACATGAAAAGATAGGAAAGTGGTTACAGGCAAAATGTGTTAGTAATGGTAGAGACAAGTAAAATGTATTAGTCAGTTACGGTAGAAACTAGCAAAATGTGTTAGTAACGGTCGAGACTAGCAAAATGTGTTAGTAATGGTGGAGACTAGTAAAATGCGTTAGTAATGGCAGAGACTACTAAAATGTTTTCGTCAGTAATGGTAGAGACTAGTAAAATGTGTTAGTCAGTAATGGTAGAGACTAACAAAATGTGTTAGTCAGTAATGGCAGAGACTAGCAAAATGTGTTAGTAACAGTAGAGACTAGCAAAATGTGTTAGTCAGTAATGGCAGAGACTAGCAAAATGTGTTAGTAATTGCAGAGACTAGCAAAATGTGGACTAAAAATGTGTTAGTAATTGCAGAGACTAGCAAAATGTGTTAGTCAGTAATGGTAGAGACTATTAAAATGTATTAGTCAGTAATGGTAGAGATTAGTAAAATGTGTTAGTCAGCAGTGGTAGAGACTAGTAAAATGTATTAGTCAGTAATGGTAGAGATTAGTAAAATGTGTTAGTAATGGTAGAGACTAGTAAAATGTGTTAGTAAGTAACGGTTGAGACTAGCAACATGTGTTAGTCAGTAATGGTGGAGACTAGTAAAATGTGTTAGTAATGGTAGAGACTAGTAAAATGTGTTAGTAAGTAACGGTTGAGACTAGCAAAATGTGTTAGTCAGTAATGGTGGAGACTAGCAAAATGTGTTAGTCAGTAATGGTAGAGACTAGTAAAATGTGTTAGTAATGGTAGAGACTAGTAAAATGTGTTAGTAAGTAACGGTTGAGACTAGCAAAATGTGTTAGTCAGTAATGGTGGAGACTAGCAAAATGTGTTAGTAATGGTAGAGACTAGTAAAATGTGTTAGTAAGTAACGGTTGAGACTAGCAAAATGTGTTAGTCAGTAATGGTGGAGACTAGCAAAATGTGTTAGTAATGGTAGAGACTAGTAAAATGTGTTTGTCAGAAAATGGTAGAGACTAGCAAAATGTGTTAGTCAGTAATGGTAGAGACTAGCAAAATGTGTTAGTCAGTAATGGTGGAGACTAGTAAAATGTGTTAGTCAGTAATGGTAGAGTGATATACAAGTGCAAGTGGACAAGGGTTGGAATCTGCAGAATGCAGAGGATTATGCTGATAAAATGGTCTGAAAAATGGAAGCAAGTAAGGACTAAATATTTTAACTGAAGCCGTGTGTATACAGGAAACAGGTTAAAGTATGAAGTAGAGCTGAGTGAGGGGAATGCAAACCTGAAGTGATTCAGGAAGACTGAAGGAAATTTTGGGGAGGGAGGAGGGAGAAGGAAATGGTGGTAGGAAGTGTAGGTGCCTGGGGTAACGCTAACATGGGTAATAACAGAAGCTGTCTCAGTGGTTGTAGTTATTGCACTGTTGGATATGTTGTGGGAAAGGAAGTTATGTACTGAGAGATAAAAGTAGCCTGGAAGGTTTTACCCAGGTGCAGCGGATCAGGTGCATATCTATGCATATTTGAGATGTAGTTTGAGTTGTATTTTAAAGATTTCTATTTTTTTTTCCAGCTGTCTTACTCCTAATGGTATAGAGTTCCATAAGTTGGATATGAAGTTGGAATATAACGCCCCTTTTGGTGTGTACATCACAAGACATCTACAACAACTGGAAAGGCTGCAGAAATACCTCACAAAGAGAATTACTGATCTCAAACAGATGCCCTACGCAGACCATCTAAAAAAAAAACAGCTTTACTCCATCGCATATCGCCTACTCAGAGGCGATCTCTGCCTAATATACAAAGCTAGCACAAAGCCAGTGTTACTGGACATGCTCCACTTAAAGAAATCCCAATCTCTCCAAGCCACATATTCTAGGGACCTAAACCTTGTCACCACAATAAATAGAACATGCTGGAGGGATAGCTTCCTGTCCCAGAGAATCCCCATACTCTGGAACAAACTAACAAAGCTACTCATTAGCACTCTTCAAAAAAAATCTTGATGATTGGATGGGAAATAGGAAATTCACCACAGGGATCACCACTGTGGCTCTGCTCAACAGGGGTACAGGAAAATAATTTTCTTGGGTGGCAAAAGCCAGGGTACCTTTTTGGCTAGGCTTATATAGGCCCTAGGGCCAATAGACTAGTACCTACCTATGAATCTATATAAGGCCCTGCCAGGGGTATGTGAAATTGGAAGTGGAGACATTTGCCTTTGGAGTGCAGTTGTCTCTCAAGGCACTACCTCTGCAGTATATTTTTGGGGAAGGACATTTATCAGGTTGATATACTAAGTTGCGGGCAGCTTTTAGCTATGTTAAAGTAAGGTGATTTGTACAGTGATGTGACCTGGTGGGAAATTTTGCTATTTTGTTATAAGACAGTTCAGTTTTTGGACAGCTGTATGGTTTGTAAGTATGTAAAGATGAGCGCTGCATAGGGGAAGTTTGGAAGTTCGTAAGCAGATATTACAACTTCCTAACAATGGCAGTGACAAATGGTTTTCCACAATATAGCAGGCCAAGTTTCTTATGTATTTTTTAATGTCTACTTGAAAGTAAAGGTCAAATGTTGGGTTTTCATCAATAATTAATCCTAATAGTTTTATATGGGTTTCGTATTGTGGACTGAAGCAATAGTGAATAGTTGTTTCTTTGAAGTGAGTTTCTTACGAATGAATAGTATTATTTTTTTCGCAAATTCAGTAGGTGCTGAGAGGTTTTTTTTTTTAACGAAGATTCTATTGAGAAAGGTTGCTAAGTTTTGTGCTGCAGTTCAAGAAATGTAGGACAAAGCATATCGAGGTCAAATCATCAGCGTATTAGACTAAGGCGACTTGGACTGAAGCAGTGAAAAAATCATTTATAAATATAGGTTCATAGGTTGATACTAGGCTATCTGCCCTAGGGCATTTAATATATATATAGAATATGTTAAACAGAAATGGGCTAAGTATGGAGTTTTGGGGATACTCCAACAGTCACAGGTAAGAAGGATGCGTAGGTGCTATGCCATTTCACTGACTGACTTCTACCACATGGGTGGTTCTGGCACCCAGCAGTACAGGTAATAGAGAGACCTAAGTTTGCAAGTTTTTGTTGTAGGTGTTGATGGGAGACTATATCAAAGGCTTTAGATAGATTGAGGAAAACTGTGGAGGCCATGTTAATTTAATTTCTGTAGTGGTTAATAGTATTAAGAAAGCATACTATGGCTGAATTAGTGCTGCTGTTTGGCTGAAAGCCATGTTGGACTGGAGACATTAGATTAAAATATAGAAGATTTACAAGGTGTGACTGCATGTGTTTTTTAAAGATTTTGGGGAGTGAGAGAAGTATGGTATAAGGGCCTACAGCTGGTCAGTTCTGTAGACTCTCCATCTTTGTGTAAAGACAAGATCTAGGACTGTTTTCAGATTTCTAGGACATATGCTTTCTGTATAGAACTATTTATGAGTGTAGACACTGGATATGGTAGGGGTTTGACTGTGAGTTGTATGTATTCACATGTAAGGTTCTCTACTACTAGGGTAGTTGGCTCGAGCCTAAGGAGGTATTTTTTGATTGTGGAGATAAAAACAAAATTAAAAGAGAAGAATTGACTTGGTAGTCTTATGAAGAGGGGGGCTGAGAAGGGCTGTAGGGAGTCTGGCTGATTAGAGGTGCTGCTGCTTGCAGGAAATGTGTGTTGAACTTAGAGGCTACGATTTTTTTTAGTTTCTGTTATAGATGGATTGTGTTGAGATATTTTGCCTGGTTTTAGGAGAACACTAATTCTCAGGAATTTGTTTGGATTTTGTTAGTGTGATTCATGCATATTCAGGTAATATTATTTCTTACCAGACTAGATTTGGAATTTTGCATGATTTGTCAGCTGCCTGTATTGCTGGTAATGTTGCGGGGGTGGTAATTGGAGATCCACATTTTCCAGATCCTGCCCTTTTCTCTCATTAAATACTTTGTTTTTCTAGTGAGCCATAGTGCAGGATTAGCTATTGCATATTTTCCTTAGAGGGATTGTTTATTAACTATGCCCAAGAGAATTGTATTAAACTGTTTTATGATTATATCTAGGGGTTGGGCATTAAGAACTCCCAACTAATGTAGTTTAACAAGGAAGTGAAATGTTTTTGTTGAATTTTGTTAGGTTTGTACTTTTACAGTGATGAGTCCTTGAAGAGTGTGTGTCTAATTACATAGGTAAGGTGGTGGTCACTGTGCGTGTTTGTGAGTGTGTGTGTGCGGCTCGCTTGTGTGCATGTGTGCACACGTGTGTGTGTGTGTGTGTGTGTGTGTGTGTGTGTGTGTGTGTGTGTGTGTGTGTGTGTGTGTGTGTGTGTGTGTGTGTGTGTGTGTGCGTGTGTGCGTGTGTGCGTGTGTGTGTGTGTGCGTGCATGTCTGGTAGTATGCTTGATTTTGTAATGATGTTAGGGTGAGATGTTAGAATCCAGTCAAGAATGGATGAAAAGTTTGATGGGTTGTTATGTCTGGTAGATAAGAAGATAACTTGAGTGAAGTCAAAAAAGGTATAGCATAAGAGATGAGCAGTCATAGATGTTCATAGGATCATAGGTAGGTACTAGGCTATTGGCCCTAGGGCCTATATATGTCTAGCCAAAAAGGTACCCTGGCTTGCGCCACCCAAGAAAATTATTTTCCTGTGCTCCTGTCAAGCAGAGCCACAGAGGTGATC
This sequence comes from Protopterus annectens, assembly GCF_019279795.1. NCBI lineage: Eukaryota > Metazoa > Chordata > Ceratodontiformes > Protopteridae > Protopterus > Protopterus annectens. The sequence goes on from NC_056736.1 coordinate 646,922,336, forward strand.
TCCGGAGTGAATTTCCTATTTCCCATCCAGTCATCAAGATTTTTCTTGAAGAGTGCTAATGAGGAGCTTTGTTTGATGTGGATTGTCAGTTGATGTTAAAATGATCTAGAATGATATTTTCATAAGTGATGTTTGACGAATCCCATATGCCTTCAGCAACACATATGTTTTTCCCTGGAGGGATGTATATTGCAATAGCGCTGTGGGTTTTGTGAGAACTCACCTTTAGGATAGCTATAGTGATATCAGCATTGCCACAATGAGGGACTGTAAGTGGGTACAGGAATATGTGAAGATTGTTGCTGTACAGGATGACACCTCTTCTGCCTCCTCCTCCTCTTCCTCCTTCATTGTTGTACAATAACCCAAGAGTGAGATATGACACTCTCATTTCCTCAGGTCAGAAGACTTCAGTAATAATGCCATAGCCATAGCCATAGCCATATATGTAAGATGATATTATGGAGTGTCACCTGATATGCAGATAGCAGCCTCAGCTGTAAGCCATATGGGCTGAGGGCACTTTTTTAATATTGCAGCAGAAATTAAACATCTGCAATAACTCCTCTTGTGTCTCTGCTCATATCCTTATTTTACTAGAGTGTGAATGCACGTTCAGACACAACAGAATTCATCATCACAAGAAATCTTCATGAGAGGGGCTGGGACACTTATTGAAGGTGTCAGTGTAAGGAATATGGCTACCCAATATCCCATTCAACTTGTGACAACATTTTCCAAGTGTGAGTCTTCAGGGGGAACCCACTTGTCTGTCTGATACCAGCAGGTATAGTGTGTGTGTGTGTGTGTGTGTGTGTGTGTGTGTGTGTGTGTGTGTGTGTGTGTGTGTGTGTGTGTGTGTGTGGCAGACCTAGTTCTTCAGAATGTTCTGTATTGTTCTTTAAGAAAGAACTAAGATATCTATTAAGATGAAAATTAGTTTTTTATTGTGCTTTATTATGTAGTATTCAAATGAGTAATGCAGAAACATAGAAGTAAGGAATCTGGTGACAGAAGTTAACCAGCTTGCTGTATGATACTGTAATAAATGCGTTTCTAAAATTTAAGTAGGCCATGGTCACAGAACCCCATATAGACAGGGTATGTTTGGTCCTCTTCTCATAGGGTTACCATCTGCCCCTCTCTAGGCATACTGTTCCTGTTTGAGCAGTTCAGTTTTGTGAAAGATCATGAAAAATTGCCAATTTCAGGACAAAAAAAGTATTTCCTAAGTTTCCTTCAATAGTTGCATGAAATAATTATTTTTACTTGAATCATATTAATGTAATATGAAACAACAGAAACAAATGAACTTCTATAAGAGTAAGCTTGTATTCTGACAGCAAAAGTGAAGCCCAGTCCTTTGCACTGGTTATGGGTATGGTCTGTCCTGCAAAATCTCACATGTCTATAAAAAATGACTCACTTTGGGCATGTGGAAAGATGGCAGCATATATCCCCAAATGAAAGAGTAAAAGCAGCATAATTCATTAACAGGCTTGTGACAACATTTGTTATAAATGCTGGTGTTTACCTCAGAGTCATTTGTTTTGGTTTGACATAATCATTAAGGTGTCTATACTTCACAGACACAAGGTGCAGGGTTTGATTCTCACTTTTGACCACTGTCTGGTTTTTGATTAGGCACGTAGTAGTCTGCAGATTGATTGCCTAGTATTTAATACTCCTTAAAATAACCTCTAGGGCTCCAAACCTCGTTGGATATATTTCTCATGTATGTCTAGGTTTATAAAGCCCCTGTAGTCATTAGCCTAGTATACACCTATGAATCTATGAACCTTGGGCAAATTTGATATGCAAGGGGAATGAACCATCTTATCCCACTAATTAGAATTGAACCTCAGTATCTATGAACAGCTCAGGCCTAAAAACTCATAATAATGATGCCCTGTTCCAGTAATGAGATATACTTCAAGCAGAGAGAGGTGGTTTTCACAGCTTAGGCCTTCTGGATACCAGTGTAATTACATTGTATCTCTCCAGTTTAAAGACTGGTAAAGCCATTAACTCAAAAACATGTAGTACTGAAAAACTTTGAATAAGGCAGAGACACTATTATTCCCTTTTCTTTAGCCAGCTTTAACACTACAAAACCATTTCTAGGTTATTTTTTCTGGGAACTGCTATCTATAGGAAACGTGATATCGATACCATCTTATGAACTGGCCATAAACAGGTGGAGCAGAACTGCATTGATTTATTTTGCAGATTTAAGGAATGAAGTCACTTCCTTCATATTTTGTGATCATTTGGGTTGATTTTAAGGAGGGGAGCCAGTCTACTGTAACAGAATGAACAGAATAATTTGACCTTAAACATATTACATACATCTGGTGTGGGAAGGAAGTTGGAAAATTATTTCTGAAAAAGGAGCAAGCCTTCTTCAGAATACAAATGTATACCTTATCTGATTTAGCTAGCACAGGAAAACATTAGCTTAAAGGGACAACAGAAGTGCAGTTAACAAGGCCCAAAGCATGGTTCCTGAACTCACAAAATAAACCAAAATTAAATTAAAATGTACAGATTCAGAATCAAGCTAAATTGATAAACTGAAAACTATTTAAGCTCTTACTTAGATCATAGAGAATAGTGGAGTAGTTATTAAAATGTGAATAAATGTTCAGTCTACCAAAGTATTGTACATTGGGAAAAATAAAATATATGCACACCTGACAGAGGACCACAGGAAAATATATTCTTAAATAAAAATAGAGATGATACTGGTGATTTTTGTTTTTTAAACAGGAAAATGTATGAGTTAGAATTTACAGTGAGAGAAATGAAAACATGTCCACAAATCAAAAAATGCTTTAAAATAATAAGAAATTTTCATCATGCTTTGCACATGCTAAACATTAGCAGTTGCAAGTCAATTACTAGGAAAAAGCTGGTAATATTTCTGAATAACGTACAGATATTAAAATTTATGTTTACCTGGATTGTAATGAATGATCAATGGACAGTTCTGTGAAACCAAATCACCAAATCCTTTTTACTGGAATGGCTAATTAAAAAAAACATTCTCTGTAGAAATATAATCAGTCCTAAGCTGCTATGATGAAAGTTTAGGTTACAATAAGGTCCCCTGCAGAAAGGTTTTAACCAACAAAGTCTGATTACGCAGTTTTCCTGAATCAGTTTCCCTAAACTGAGTTTTAATAATCTGTAAGGAACCTATTTGATATTTGGATCATACTTCTCAAGTGCCCAGATTTTCACAGAATGTCCAGATTTTTCCTCATATTTTTGGATTATTGCTTATAAAATTTGTGGTTTTCTGGCAAATCGCTGGGATGATCTGAGGACTGAAGTCAATAAATAATGACATACATTTGAGTTTCATACTTCAAATCCTTGAGAAAATGTATAACACAAACCCTGTTACTATAGCAATTTTCTAAGTTTATAAGAGCAGTATTTAAAATCTGTCCCTGTTTTTGGCCCTTTGTCCCCCCCCCCCCCCCCCATCATTTTGTCAGGTTTTGTCCAGATTTCTTAAGAGGTTGAGAGGTATGATGTGGACACAAAAACAAAATTACAAAATAAAGCATCTCAACTGCAAGTATAAAACATTTCAACTAATGGCAGACCTAGTTCTTCAGAATGTTCTGTATTGTTCTTTAAGGAAGAACTAAGATATCTATTAAGATGAAAATTTGTTTTTTATTGTGCTTTATTATGTAGTATTCAAATGAGTAATGCA